>NC_081414.1:114963262-115225762 GCF_030272615.1 Cryptomeria japonica | reverse complement strand
TTATTTTCTTGCTACTCTTGTTTCTAGAAGGTGCTTTTTGTTTGATGTTTGATCATTTTGGTGCTTGTGTTGCAAATTTCAATATCTAAAGTTGTACAAAGTGCCATTTATGTTTAGGAAAAACTCGTCAAGAACCATATTGATGGGTTGGGGTTTGGGATAGACTAGCCTAGTCTATGCTCTTGGATCCTTTTCCTGGATCACTTGGTGTTCTCCTCACACCCTAGGGTCTCTAAGAATTCCTTTGCTTGAGGAATCCCCTGACCTTGCCCAATCCACCCACCAATGAGTTGCTTTTCTACTCCTAAGGTCTCACCTACTCATGAGACTCAAAACCCCTTACTATGGCTAATAAAGGCTAAGGCTTGTTCCACACTTTCCAAGGTCTTAGCAAGGTCAAATTAGGTCTTAAAACATGTTTTACATCCCTCCATGTGCCCCCAAGAAGTTTCTACCTTCATCCTTTCTACCGATTTCACTGTTTTGTGTTTTTGCTTACAAAACAGGGCTACAAGGATTACGACCAATTAGGCCTCCTAACCGGTCTTCTAGGGCTCCCTCTCACAAATGATGCATAAAAAACCCCAAATCCCAAAATGGACTGCCAATCAATTGGCAAGGACTCAAGGATTTTCTAGGTTTTGGGCCTCCAAGTGGCCGTACAGAGCCTAGGGCAAATTTTAGGGTTTTTAAGGGTTTTGCGAGGGTTTTGTGGTCTGCCTGGGTCACAGTGAAGGTTTTGTGCATTATCCACCTTGTTTGGATTGGTGGAGGCTCCTCCTTCACACCAATGATGCTTCTAAAACTCCTCTACACCTCCTCCAAAGGATGTACTCTCCTCTGTCCAACCTTGGTCTCCAAGACCTCTACAATCTAACCTCTCCTAACCGGGCACTGTCTAGTCTTGCCTAGGAGTGGGTCTTTGCTTGGATTTCCTGCATTTTTAAGGGCCCTACTTGCTTGGGACTATAGTAAAAGGTCTTCACATCCATTCCCCATGGTTTCATGGTGGTTCCACAATGGGGAATGGAGTTAAGACTTCATTTACACAATCCTATCCAAAACTAGACAGTGAGAAGATGATTTACAGACTATTTACACACACACCCAATCTGCAAGTAAAAACCTAAAATAATTGCTTGAAATGAAAGTATTTACACCATGAAATAAAAACCACACAGTTTTGGACATATCTCAATCCATTAACTTGCTTGTTTCCTTCATTCAAACTGATTGGTAACAATTTTACAATCTCAGTCTGATATTTTTGCTAGGGCCGTACAATGCCTGACATCCAACCCATTCATTTAGGGTTTGCAAGTACTTATACCACCAATAACTTAGTTGGTGTGCCACATTTAGGGTTTACCACACACAACAAGGGTCTATGACCATTTTGGGTGGAAAAGTTGCTCGACAACTTTTAAAAGTTGTCGTGCAACTTTTGCATCTTTTGAGCAACTTTGCCATTGTTGCTTTTCATGACTCCTAAGCCTATTTTGGGCTATCCTAAGGACATCAAAATTCCAATAAGGCTTAACACACACTCCAGGAACACTCAACCTCTCCTACACAAGAAATCACAACAAACTCACTAAGGACCTAAAACTAGGACCTAGTCTAGCACACATGAGCTCATGGCTCTTATTCATGTACAATGGCTTCTAAAGAAGCATATCACCAACAAAAAAAAGAAAAAGAAAGAGTTAGGAAGGGTGCTTCTGCACCATACTCCCCCTCTATACACAATTAAGAAAAAGAAGAAGAGATGAGAACCGGGTCTATTCCAAGTGTCTTGAACTTGCTCTCCTCCACCCATGTAGCTTCAGATACAGGTTGATGTACCCATTTCACTAAGTGCTCCATGTAGACCTAGTGTCTAGTTGACTTCTTCACCCTTGATTCCAAGATCTCCTCTGCTTTAGGCTTCTTCACCTGTGGTAAGACATTAATATCAAGGTCCTGCAGTACCTTGGCTTGGTTCTCAGTCTGCCCTGCTATCTCACCCTTGTACATGATCAGGTCAGCTACATTAAAGACTGGTGATATAGCTAAACCTGAAGGCAGGTCAACTTTGTAGGCATTCTTACCATATTGTGATAGGATTCTACAAGGTCCTACCCTTCTCATCTACAGTTTGGTAGGCTTACCTCCTTGCATCCTAGCTTTACTCAAATGGACCATCACATAGTCACCCACCTTGAACTGAACTTCTCTCCTCTTCTCGTCCACTTTGGCTTTAAGTTTTTGAGTGGATTCAAGGATGGCCTCCTTAACTTGCTCCTGAACTTCCTTGATAGTTTGAGTGAAGTTTTCTGCTTGCCCACTCTTCATTTCCAAATTACCAAGGTCTCTCAACTCACATACTCCTCTTGGATGTCTGTCATAGACAACCTCAAAAGGACTTATAGCAGTGGTTCTATTCACACTGTCATTATATGCATACTCTGCTTGAGAAATGATTAGGTCCCATGTTTGGCCATACTCCTTAGTTAAACACCTCAACAAGCTACCTAACACCCTATTAATGACTTTAGTCTGACCATCTGTTTGTGGATGGTAAGCTAAGCTAAATGACAAGTTAGTTCCTAGTCTCCTCAATAATGTTTGCCAAAAATGACCCATGTGTTGGCAATATTAAATTATAATAGACAATGAAAGATTGTTGGCATTTCTTAAGGATATTGAGAAGGTTGTTGATGATTATGGATATAACTGATTAAAGATGTTTTACTGTCTTGATATTATTATTTTGTCATTGATGTCAAGAAATTGATTTTGTAATTCAGTATGATGTTGCCATATCTTGAGAAGTATGATATGAAGATTATAAAGATGTCAGTAAAAGACACAGGAAAGAATATGATGATAAGGTATTCAATGGGCAACTACTACCAAGTTAGACAATGATGAGATCATGATGTTTTAGATTGTTTTAACATCATACATATGTTATAAATTGTAAAGGTTAATACTATACTATGTTATCAAGCAAAGAACCTAGTCAGTAAACCCTAAGGAACCTAGTCGGTAAACCCTAAGGAACCTAGTCGGTAAACCCTAAGGTTATCGCTATTGGTTAATGAAGGCGGAATGTCTACCGAGTGTAGTTTAGTATTCACCGAGTTGTAACCGAGCTATAACAAAATGCATTAAATGTTTACATGCAGTATTTAATGAAGGAAGCTGATGAGCTGGAGCGGATTAAATGATTGGTAAGCCATGGAAGAAGTTTGTTAACGAATCTAAGGCAATGGAAAGTCGGCATGAAGATCTACAGCTCAGATTAAACCGCAATACCCTGGCACAAGTTCCAAGACTATTATGCAAGTTCCAAGGCGGGGTAAAACGTTTTCAGATCAAAAGATGCATTGAACCTAGACAAGATTGAAGATCTGATGGCTATCATTGATCATGGGAAATGTGATCAGAAATGTGATCAAGGAGATTATGCGGTTACCTAATTGTTTATAAATAGGATACTGTTGATAAACAATGAATGCGGGCAAGTGTATGCACAAGGATGCTACATAGTGATTACCAAGCACAGAAGCTTGAAGACCTGTTAGAATAATAGAGTATAGAAGCCCAACAGATAGACAAGATTAGTTCTATGTCTAGATTGTATTGAACAAAAAGGAATTTGCTTTAGCATTTTAGATGTGAAGTTGCAGATAGATTTTTATTACTGTTATTTTGTGAAAGTGATAGAAAATCTCTTAACCGAGTGGACTTAACAGTCTTATATGTAAACCCTCAAGCAAGGTGACATTCTGATTGAATGTTTGAAATAATTTAACAAGGTCACTTCTAACAAAGTGAAGATCCTAATAGATTTGAGGGAAATCCCTTAACCGGGTCACATCTAGAAATGTGTTTGTAATCTTTAACAGGATTTGCTTTTAACCGAGCATACTTTAGAAGAGTATATTTCTTAATGGGTCCAAAATCCCACAGTGGTTTTTTCCTATTTGGGTTTCCATGTTAAATCTGGTGTTATGAGGTTTATATTGTTCATATGCTTTTGAGTTTGCATGTTTAACAGTTTTTGTTATATTACTGATATATGTTACCGAGGTTGAATTTGATGTTTTTATGGATGATTAAGTTTGTATGATTCACCCCCCCTCTCATCTTGTTGGCTATTGGATATGTACTTATTTTAAGTATTAGAACTATCAATTGGTATCAGAGCTTTGGACTTCGGAAGGAAAGTTTAAAGGTACTTGAGTTAAAAATCCAAATATGTATAAGAGGGATGCACCAAAGCTGAACAAGTCAAGTTTCTCTACATGGCAGAAAAGGATGAAGCTACATCTATCAGGAGTTGGAGAATATACTATATACTATCTGGAGAATGATTTTGTTACACCGAGCACCTATCCATTGACTATGGAAGAGATAAAGGCAAAGAAAGAACATATTCAAGCAATGATTGAAATAACATCTGCATTGACCGATTTAGAGTTTAATGATTTAGAAGGCTGCAATGATGCAAAGGCAATGTGGGATAAGCTCATATCAATATATGGAGGAGATGAACATGTTCAAAGAGAAAAAGTAGACAATCTGAGAGGACAAATTGAATCTATGAGGATGAATGAAGGTGAGAACATAACTCAGTATAGTACAAGACTAAAGGAGATTGTCAATCAAATCAAAGGAGTAGGTGGAACTATTGAAGAAAAGGATATAACATGTTGTTAAGAACCCTTGTACTAGCTTATGCAATCCGAGTTTCTGCAATCAATGAATTGAGGTCTGTACCTAATATGCCAGTTTCTTTGGATGCTACTATTGGTAAGCTACATGCATTTGAGTTAAGTAATTTTGATAATAGTGGATCTTCGGTAAATAAAGTTGAATCTGCATTTAGTTCTTTTCATCTTGATGAATCTAATGACTACAATGAAAAAAAGTATAAGTACTCTGAAGGAGATCACAGTGGAGCAAGTGAAAGATTTTGAAAGAACATGGAAGAAGTACAGAAACTGTATGAAGAAATCAGAAAGCAAGAAGAGTTTGAAGTACTATTAGCCAAAAGGTTACCGAGAGGCAAAGGTAAGTATAAAGGAAAACCACCTTTGAAATGTTTCAATTGTGATAAGATAGGACATATGGCTTCTAACTATCCTGACAAAGATTTTATTGAAAAAGAGAGATTACCGAGATGACAAAAAGAAAGATAACCATTACAGAGGACACTGAGACTTCAGAAGAAGAGATAGAAAGACATGCTTAATAGCTGATGAGGAGTCTAATGATGATAAATCAGATGAGGCTGATATAGAGGAAGTTGTTTATGTGGCTATCAAGGATGGCGCAAATGAAGAAAGGTATGAAGAAAAAGCCCTAATATCTCACATAAACACTAATGATTCTTGGATTATAGATAGTGGATGCTCACATCATATGACAGGTGATAAACACAAGTTTGTTATGTTAGAAGATTATGATGGAGGCTATGTTAGATTTGGTAATGATGCACCATGTCTGGTAAGAGGTAAAGGATCTATAACACTTCTTGATAATGCAAGATGCAATGATGTTTATTAGGTTGAAGGTTTGAAATACAATTTGTTGAGTGCAGCACAGCTAAACAACACAGGTTACCAAATATAATGTCAAAAAGGAATTGTCAAAGTTCATGACAAGAATGGAAAGTTAGCTACTACTGGGACACAAAAAAAAGGTAATACATTTAACCTTGACTCAACTCAGAATAAGTGTTTTCATGCAAAGATTGATGATACCTGGTTATGGCATAAAAGGTGTTGTCATGTAAATTTTGATAATTTGATCAAAATAAGTAAGAAGCATAGAGTAAGAGGTCTACCGAGTCTTGAAAAACCTGAGAATGCTATGTGCCGAGGATACCAGATGGGTAAGATGACAAGATCAAGCTTTACAAGTAAGTCTTACACTTCTAAGGGAATTTTAGATCTAGTGCACACTGATCTTTGTGGTCCTATGAAAGTTCAAAGTTATTATGGTGATAAGTATTTCATATTATTTGTGGATGACTATTCAAGGATGGTGTCAGTAATGTTTTTAAATGAAAAATCAGAAGCTTTTCAAATGTTTAAATGGTACAAGGCAAGAGTTGAAAATGAAATAGGAAGACAACTGAAATTTCTTAGATCAAATAGAGGAGGAGAGTTCACATCTGATGAATTCAACTTATTCTGCAATGATCATGGTATTAAAAGACAAGTCTCTGCACCGAGAATAGTGATGATTGAAAAGAAGGTGCCACAAACATTTTGGAGAGAAGCAATAAGCATAGCTGTTTACACCTTGAACCAAGTTCAATTGAAGAAAGGTACTTTAAAGACACCATATGAAATATGGTATGATAAGAAACCTAATGTTAGTTATTTTAAAATCTTTGGAAGTAGATGCTATGTTCATAAAGATGATAGAAATGGCAAGTTTGATCAAAAAAGTGAAGAAGGAACATTTCTAGGTTATTCTTCCAGAAGCAAAGCATTTAAATGTCTGATCAAATCATCTAACAAAATAGTAGAAACTGCAAATGTGAAAATTGATAAATTTGCAGAAAGAAATGATGAAGGAAATTCCAAGGAACTAGAAGACTATGATGAATTTGTCTATGTTCAACTGAGAAGTCCTACCGAGAAGACTGTTGAAGAAATTGAAGAGAATATCCAGTTACCGAGTGATGAAGAAGATCATACAGAGCCTACAAAGCCTATATTAGCCAAGTATGTCAGAAGACATCATGCACCAAGTCAGATTATAGGAGATAAGGATGATCCAGTGATGACAAGGAACAAACTGAGACAGAACACATGCTTGATATCTGAATTTGAACCGAGAATAGTGAAAAAGGCATTTAACAGTGAAGATTGGGTAAATGCTATGACAGAAGAGATTGATCAAATCAAGAAGAATGACACATGGACACTAATTCCAAGACCGAAGGACAAAAATGTAATCGGTACAAAGTGGATTTTCAGAAACAAGCTAAATGAAAAAGGAGAAGTCATTCAGACCAAAGAAAGATTAGTTTGCAAAGGTTATGCTCAAGAAGAAGGAATTGATTATGGTAAAACTTTTGCACCTGTTGCTAGACTTGAAGGAGTAAGAACATTGTTGGCCTATGCCACTTTCAAGAACTTCAAGATATATCAAATGGATGTCAAATCTGCATTTCTAAATGGAATATTAGAAGAAGAAGGTTTCATTGAACAACCTAAAGGATTTGTTGAAGACAATAATAAAGATCAGGTATGTAAATTGAACAAAGCTTTATATGGTTTGAAACAAGCACTAAGAGCACGGTATGAAAGATTGCACTCTTATTTGATTAAGATTGGTTTTATAAGGACAAGTGAGAACAACAACATGTACATGAAGAATGATGAAAATGGAATACTGATCTCAGCCATATTTGTTGATGATATTATATTTTGTGGAAATGACTCTTTATGCAAGAACTTTGGAAATGAAATGAGCAAAGAATTTGAGATGTCATTAATCGGTGAGATAAAGCATTTTATAGGTTTACAGATACTGCAAATGAAAAATGAGATTTTCATTACTCAATCCAAGTACATAAAGTAAATCTTGAATAAATTTGGAATGGATGATTCAAAACCAGTAAGTACTCCTATGACTACCAACTGTAAATTATCTAAGAATGATGAATTTGCATCTGTTGATGAGTCACTCTATCGACCCATGATTGGAAAACTACAATATGTTGTTCATAGCAGACTAGACATAGCACATGCAATAGGTATAGTTGCAAGGTTCTCTGCAGATCCTAAGGAAACACACATGACTGCAATCAAAAGAATGTTTAGATACTTGAAACACATAGAGGATTATGGCTTAGTATATCAGAAAGGAAATGATTTTGATTTAAAAGTTTATACTGATGCTGATTGGGCAAGCAACATTGATGACAGAAAAAGCACAAGTGGAGGAGCTTTCTTTTTGGGAGAAAGATTAGTGAGTTGGCTTAGCAAGAAACAAGGATGTGTTTCACAGTCAACAACAGAAGCTGAATACATTGCTGCAACATTGAATTGTACCAACATTGCATGGATCAAACAACTGTTGGAAGGTATAAATGAGAAAGTTACTGAGCTAGTAACTATATTCTATGACAATACTAGTGCCATTAATATTTCAAAGAATCCTGTTATGCACTCTAAGACAAATCACATATCTATCAAATATCATTATCTTAGAGAAGAAGCTCAAGAGAAGAAAGTGGTGTTGGAATATGTTAGCACAAAGGAGCAAATAGCAGATATCTTCACCAAGCCACTACCAAAGGACACTTTTGAATATCTCAGAAGCAAGTTAGGGGTCCTATCGCTATCTTCTACTCACTGACCGAGTTCGGTGAAAGCATCAATCCGATGACTCTAATGAATATCTTTTGGGAGTTGAGGCTAAGTTATACACTTTAGGATGTTTTCTAAAGTTGTACAGGAAATATTATAGGGAACAGGAATTGAAGAAAAATGCTCTGACCGAGACTCAGTTGATAGACAACAACAAGAAATCACTTCTTACAGAAAGAAATTATGTTTTAGTTCTTTATTTTCTTTTTGGCATTGTTGTCAAAGGGGGAGAAGACCTACAAAGGGGGAGAAGACTACTATAAAGGGGAGAAGACTAAGAGAAAACTAAGCAGACTACAGATTGGGAAGAAGACTAAAGAAATGAGGAGAAGTCTAATGTATAGGGGAGAGCATTTTTAGCATTTCAGAATCACAACAATCTGAATCTATTAAGGTCAAATCAATTGGTTTTGCCATCAATGCCAAAGGGGGAGATTGTTGGCAATATTGCATTATAATAGACAATGAAAGATTAATGGCATTTCTTAAGGATATTGAGAAGGTTGTTGATGATTATGGATATAACTGATTAAAGATTTTTTACTATCTTGATATTATTATTTTGTCATTGATGTCAAGAAATTGATTTTCTAATTTAGTATGATGTTGCCATATCTTGAGAAGTATGATATGAAGATTATAAAGATGTCGCTAAAAGACACAGGAAAGAATATGATGAATAAGGTATTCAATGGGCAACTACTACCGAGTCAGACAATGATGAGATCATGATGTTTTAGATTGTTTTAACATCATATATATGTTGTAAATTGTAAAGGTTAATACTATACTATGTTATCAAGCAAAGAACCTAGTCGGTAAACCCTAAGGTTATCGCTATCGGTTAATGAGGGCAGAATGTCTACTGAGTGGAGTTTAGTATTCATCGAGTTGTTACCGAGTTGTAACCGAGCTATAATAGAATGCATTAAATGTTTACATGCGGTATTTAATGAAGGAACCTAATGAGCTAGAGCGGATTAAATGATTGGTAAGCCGTGGAAGAAGTTTGTTAACAAATCTAAGGCAATGGAAAGTCGGCATGAAGATCTATAGATCATATTAAATCACAATACCCTGGCATAAGTTCCAAGACTATTATGCAAGTTCCAAGGCGGGGTAAAATGTTTTCAGATCGAAAGATGCATTGAACCTGGACAAGATTGAAGATCTGATGGCTATCATTGATCATGGGAAATGTGATCAAGGAGATTATGCAGTTACCTAATTGTTTATAAATAGGAAACTGTTGATAAACAATGAATGCAGGCAAGTGTATGCACAGGGATGCTACATAGTGATTACCGAGCACAGAAGCTTGAAGACCTGTTAGAATAATATAGTATAGAAGCCCAACAGATAGACAAGATTAGTTCTATGTCTAGATTGTATTGAACAAATAGGAATCTGCTTTAGCATTTTAGATGTGAAGTTGCAGATAGATTTTTATTACTTTTATTTTGTGAAAGTGACAGAAAATCTCTTAACTGAGTGGACTTAACAGTCTTATATGTAAACCCTCTAGCAAGGTGACATTCTGATTGAATGTTTGAAATCATTTAACAAGGTCACTTCTAACAAAGTGAAGATCCTAACAGATCTGAGGGAAATCCCTTAACTGGGTCACATCTAGCAATGTGTTTGTAATCTTTAACAGGATATGCTTTTAACCAAGCATACTCTAGAATAGTATATTTCTTAGTGGGTTCGAAATCCCATAGTGGTTTTTCCCTATTTGGGTTTCCATGTTAAATCTAGTGTTATGAGGTTTATATTGTTCATATGCTTTTGAGTTTGCATGTTTAACAGTTTTTGTTATATTATTGATATATGTTACCAAGGTTGAATCTGATGTTTTTATGGATGATTAAGTTTGTATGATTCACCCCCCCCTCTCTCATCTTGTTGGCTATTGGATCTATACTTATATTAAGTATCAAAACTATCACCATGAATTTGTTGTCCATGTCTAAAACAATGCTTAAAGGGAGTCCATGAATCCTAGCAATCTCTTTGAAGAAGAGATGTGCAACATAGCTTGCATCATGTGTTGTCTTACATGGGATAAAATGACTCATCTTGGAAAATCTATCTACTACCACATAGATGCTGTCCATACCTATTTTTATTTTGGGAAGTCCTACTACAAAGTCCATGCTTAGACATTCCCAAGGTCTGTTAGGGATCGGTAATGGTTGATATAAACCAGCATTGCTTGATCCACCTTTGTCTCTTTGACACACTCCACATTTCTCTACATACCTCTTTACATCCCTTGGCAACTTAGGCCAATAATAGTACCTCTGTACTAAATCCAAGGTTTTGTTAACTCCAAAGTGTCCACTTAAACTGCCATTATGTTTCTCTTGGATGAGGTTCTCCCTCATGGATCCCCTTGGTACACACAATTGGTTACCCTTGAACAAGAGACCATTTTGGAGAGTGTAATCTGCATACTCACCATGGAAATGGTTCTCAAACTCTTTGCAAACCTTGTAAGCTATTGAGAAGTCTTCATCTCCTTCATAGAGGTCTTTGAAACCTTCTATTCCTATGCTCTACAACTGTAACTCTTGAACTATCAACAACTTCCTGCTTAATGCATCTGCCACCTTATTAAGCTGCCCCTTCTTATGCTTGATGGTGAAGGTGAAGGATTGGAGGTATTCCATCCATTTCAGATGCCTGTTGCTTAGCTTCTCTTGAGTGTTTATGTAACTCAATGCCTGATTGTCTATGAACACTACAAATTCTTTTGGAAGTAGGTAATGCCTCCATTTCTTTAGAAACTGCACTAATGCATACAACTCTAGGTCATAAGCTGAGTACTTTTTCTTTTCTTCATTAACCTTCTCACTGAAAAATGCCACAGGTCTTCCCTCTTGACTCAATACACCACCTACTGCAACTCCACTTGTATCACACTCCAAAGTGAATAGCTTATCAAATGTAGGTAGGCGAAGGATGGGTTTTCTGGCTACTTCCTATTTCAACAATTGAAATGCTTTGTCTACCTGCTCAGTCCATTCAAACTTAGTTTTAAGCCCTCCTTTTATGGTGTTAAGGACTGGTGCACATATAACACTAAAATTCCTCACAAATTTCCTATAGAATTGAGCTAATCCATGGAAACTTCTAACTTCAGTCCCTGTTTTAGGTGCAGGCCAATTCAAGATTGCCTCCACTTTTCTTGGATCCATCTTCAAGGTTCCCTTAAACACCACAAATCCTAAGTAAACTAGCTTTTGCTTCAAGAAGTCACACTTCTCTAGGTTGATGGATAATTTCTCCTCATGCAACCTTTCTAAAACTAACCTCAAATGCTCAAGGTGCTCTTCCTTGGTCTTGCTATAGATGAGAATGTCATCTAGGTACACTACCACAAATCTGCTTGTGAAATCCTTCAACACCTCATTCATCAACCTCATGGAGGTCCTTGGAGCATTAGTAAGCCCAAATTGCATCACAAGCCATTCATACAATCCATCTGTGGTTTTAAAAGCAGTCTTCCACTCATCACCCTCCTTAATTCTTATCTGGTGATAACCACTTTTAAGGTCTAGCTTGGTATAATACATAGCCCCTCCTGAACAATCCATTAGATCCTCTATTCTATGAATATGAAACCTATACCTTATGGTAATCCTATTGATTGCTTTTGAGTTAGTGCAAAGTCTCCACTTACCTCCTTTTTTTGATGCTAGCACTACCGGGACTACACATGGGCTGATGCTCTTCTTAATCAGTCCTTGTTCCAATAACTCCTGCACTTGCCTTGCTACTTCCTTATTCTGATTAGGTGTGAGCTTATATGCAGCCTTGTTAGGTAAGGATGCACTAGGAACAAAGTCTATTTGATGACTTATGGACCTTCTTGGTGGGAGTGTTGCAGGTGATCCATCACTCACTATATCCTTATACTCTTGCAACATTTGCTTCACCTAATTGGGTATTTCTGCCTACAACTTGTCTACTTTCTCCTTTGGCTTCAAAAATATGGCACACTTCACTATCTCCTCCTCATGTAGCAAACTCAAGAATTCTTTACCAGTAGCCATTAAAACACTAGGTGTTTTTGAAGTGCCCTCTTCATCCTCTATCAAAGACTGAATCTTGAAGGTCTTTCTATCCTTCTTAAATGATATGGAGTTCTCCTCTCCATCATAGATCACCTTCCTATCAAATTGCCAGGGTCTTCCTAGCAATAAGTGACATGCATCCATAGGTAACACATCACAAAGGATCTTATCCTTATATCCTCCAATAGAAAACTCTACCCAAGTCTGCTCATTGACTAGCACACTCTGTCCTTTGTTCAACCAAGTCACTTTGTAAGGATTGGAGTGGGGTATTCTTGTGAGTTTCAACTTCCTAACTGCCTCTTCTGAGATGATGTTGTTAGTTGAGCCTGTATCAACTATCACCTTCCACACTTTACCAAGAACTTTGCACCTCACTCTAAACAATGCTCTCCTATGTTTGGGTTCCTCCTTAACCAGCTGTCTAATCAAAATCCTATTGAACATCAGATTCTCACCAACTTTTGATTCAATCTAGTCCACATCCGGTGTCTTGCTTCTTGAAGAGTCTTCTTGTGCATATGCAACCCTCTTTCCACTATTTGATGAGGTAGGCTTGTCAGGGCATCTATATGCCAGGTGTCCCAATTGTCCACAATTGTAATACTTCATAGTTGCAAAATAGGAGTTACCTCTATCGGTAACTCTACCCCTATTTGGACCACCTTGTGCACCTCTTCCTCTAGAATGTCCTCCTCTGAGATTGGTTTCACTACCATGCTCAGTCAGCTTGGCTTCTCCTTGGTTCCTTTGCTCATTTGTCTTGCTTTGGTAACCACCTCAGTGATTCACTTGATCTCTACCTCTGCCTCTACCCCTTTCCTTTTGTTCCTCTCTTCTAGCTTGACAGCAAGCTGATGACACTTCTGAATAGTAGTAGGAGTCCATAGGCTTATCTCCTCCTGAATGTTCCACTTTAGGCCGCTTAGATACCTAGCCACCTTGATAGATTCATCTTCTTGAACCTTTGATCTAAGACATAGTTTTTGAAACTCTTTGGTGTAGGAAGTTACATCAAGATATTTTTGCTTCAATCCTTGTCTCTTCTTATGAAGCTAGACTTCATTATCCTCTAGTAAGTAGTACTCCTTAATCTTACTCACCATAGCTTTCCAATTTGCAATAGGTAGCTTCCCCATGCTAACCCTTTCTTCTTGCAGGTACTTCCACCATGTCAAAGCTCCTCCCCTCAATCCTGATTTGGCAACTTTAACCTTTTGAGCCTCTGTCACTCCTTCACACTCAAAGTGGTTTTCCATGCCCTGAATCCATTCCATAATAGTTTCGATGTCCATTCTTCCACTGAAATGTGGCAATCCTTCAAAGGCTTTGGTGTTCAAGGCCTTAATACCTTCACAAAAGGTTCTCCATTGAACAAGGGATCTGCTTCAGGAATTATGTCATCTATGTCTATAGTTCTCTTGCCTTTACCCTTGGTGTCTTCATCCCAAGGTTCATGTGTTCTCTGATCCACCACTTCCTGCAGTTTATCCCTTATCTCACTCATAGCTGCTTCAAGGAGTCTATTCTTCTCCTTCTGCTCTTTTACCTCTCTAGCCAGCTCTACATTAGTAACCATTTTGCTCTCCCCTATTGATTCACCAGTATATAGAGACATACACAGTCCCACAAGTCTTTTACTTGCTCTGATACCAATCTGATGGGTTGGGGTTTGGGATAGACTAGCCTAGTCTATTCTCTTGGATCCTTTTCCTGGATCACTTGGTGTTCTCCTCACATCCTAGGGTCTTTAGGACTTCCTTTACTTGATGAATCCCCTGACCTTGCCCAATCCACCCACCAATGAGTTGCTTTGCTGCTCCTAAGGTCTCACCTACTCATGAGACTCAAAACCCCTTACTATGGCTAATAAGTGCTAAGGCTTGTTCCACACTTTCCAAGGTCTTAGCAAGGTCAAATCAGGTCTTAAAACATGTTTTACATCCCTCCATGTGCCCCCAAGAAGTTTCTACCTTCATCCTTTCTACCGATTTCATTGTTTTGTGTTTTTGCTTACAAAACAGGGCTACAAGGATTAGGACCAATTAGGCCTCCTAACCGGTTTTCTAGGGCTCCCTCTCACAAATGATGCATACACAACCCTAACTCCCAAAATGGACTGCCAATCAATTGGCAAGGACTCAAGGATTTTTCTAGGTTATGGGCCTCCAAGTGGTCGTACAGAGCCTAGGACGAATTTTGGGGTTTTTAAGGGTTTTGCGAGGGTTTTGTGGTCTGCCTAGGTCACAGTGAAGGTTTTGTGTGTTATCCACCTTGTTTAGATTGGTGGAGGCTCCTCCTTCACACAAATGATTCTTCTAACACTCCTCTACACCTCCTCCAAAGGATGTACTCTCCTCTGTCCAACCTTTCTCTCCAAGACCTCTGCAATCTAACCTCTCCTAACCGGGCATTGTCCAGTCTCACCTAGGAGTGGGTCTCTGCTTGGCCTTCCTGCATTTTTAAGGGCCTGGATTTCTTGGGACTATAGTACAGGGTCTTCACATCCATTCCCCATTGTTTCATGGTGGTTCCACAACTGGGAATGGAGTTAAGACTTCATTTACACAATCTGTCCAAAACTGGACAGTGAGAAGACGATTTATAGACTATTTACACACACACCCAATCCACAAGTAAAAACCTAAACTAATTTCTTGAAATGAAAGTATTTACACCATGAAAGTCAAACCACATAGTTTTGGACGTATCTTAATCCATTAACTTTCTTGTTTCCTTCATTCAAACTGACTGGTAACAGTTTTACAGTCTCAGTCTGATATTTTTCCTAGGGTCGTACAATGTCTGACATCCAACCCATTCATTTATGGTTTGCAAGTACTTATACCACCCATACCTCAGTCGGTGTGCCACATTTAGGGTTTACCATGCACAACAAGGGTCTATGACCATTTTGGGTGGAAAAGTTGCTTGACAACTTTTAAAAGTTGCTTGTCAACTTTTAAAAGTTGTCATGCAACTTTTGCATCTTTTGAGCAACTTTGCCATTGTTGCTTTTCATGACTCCTAAGCCTATTTTGGGCTATCCTAAGGACATCAAAATGCCAATAAGGCCTAACACACACTCTAGGCACACTCAACCTCTCCTGCACAAAAAATCACAACAAACTCACTAAGGACCTAAAACTAGGACCTAGTCCAGCACACATGAGCTCATGGCTCTTATTCATGTACAATGGCTTCTAAAGAAGAATATCACCAACAAAACAAAGAAAGAGAGAGAGTTAGAAAGGGTGCTCCTATACCACATATTTTGTGTTCTTAATCTCATGGGGCCAAATCAACTACACCAATATGTTTATGTGGGTGGGAAAATATTACGGTAGTGATTATTTCACACCTTTGCTATCCTAATCATTTTGAGCTATACCATTTTGAAAAAAATTATTATTTCTCTTAAATGGTACTTGAAAATATACCTAGGTCATGATAAGAAAAATAAAATATGGACAATACTGTTAAGAAAAATTGTATTAATAAAAAACTCATGTGGTGCACAAAATGTTGGCATTTCAGTAGAAAGAAAGATTGTTAGCATTTCAATAAGGATATTTAGAAGGTTGTTGGAGATTGTTTGATATAATTGAAAAAGGATGATAACTATCTTTATAACATTATTTTGTCATTGATGTCAAGAAATTGATTTTTTGATTCAGTATGATGTTGCCATATCTTAAGAAGTATGTTTTGATAAGTATTAAGTGGTCGGTAAGTGACACAAAAAGAATGTGATGAATAAGGGGAGAAATAAGTTATTCAATGGGCAACTACTACCAAGTTAGATAATGATGAGATCATGATGTTTAGATTGTTTTGATATCCTACAAATGTTGTTGATTGTAAGGTTAATACTATACTATGTCACTGAGCAAAAAACCTAGTTGGTAAACCCCAAGGTTATCGATATCGGTTAATGAAGGCAGAATGACTACCGAGTGAAGTTCAGTATTTACCGAGTTGTAACCGAGTTATGACAGATCGTATTGGATGAATACAAGCATTATTTAATGAAGGACAATGATGAGTTGGAGTTGATTAAATGATTGGTATGCCGTGCATGAAGTTTGTTAAGGATCTATGGCAATGGAAGATTGGGAGGAAGATCTATAGCTCAGATTGAACTGCAATAACCTTGTGCAAGTTCCAAGAAAGGAATGCAAGTCCCTAGGCAAGGTAAAACATTTTTAGATCAAAGGATACATTGAACCTGGTCAAGTTTGAAGATATGATGGCTAAGATTGATCATGGGAAATGTGCTCAAGGAGATTAAGCAGTTAGAATTGTTTATAAATAAGGAATTGTTGATGAACAATGTATGTAGGCAAGTGTAAGCACAAGGATGCTACATAGTAATTACCGAGCATAGAAGCTTGAAGACCTATTTTGAATAATAGAGTAAGGAGCCCAACAGAGGGACAAGATAAGTCCTATGACAAGATTGTTTTGAGCAAATAAGAATCTGCTTTAGCATTTTAGATGTGAAGTTGCAGATATATATTATTACTGTTGTTTATTCTGTAAGTAACAGGAAATCTCTTAATCGAGTGGACCTAATAGTCTTATTTGTAAATCCTCTAGGAAGGTGACATTCTAGTTGAGTGTTTGAAATCCTTTAACAAGGTCACTTCTAACAAAGTGAAGATTCTAACAGATCTGAGGGAAATCCCTTAACCGGGTCACATCTAGCAATGTGTTTGTAATCTTTAACAGGATTTGCTTTTAACCGAGCATACTCTAAAAGAGTATATTTCTTAGTGGGTCCGAAATCACACAGTGGTTTTTCCCTATTTGGGTTTCCACGTTAAATGTGGTGTTATATGTGTTATGATGGTTATGTGTTTATGAGTTAGCATGTTTAGCAATTTTTTATTATATTGCTGAAGTTTAAGTTACCGAGGTTGAATCTGAAAGTATTGAAGATTAAGTTTGTATGATTCACCCCCCCCTCTCATCTTGTTAGATACTGGCATCAGAACTTTACAATTGGTATCAGAGCTTTGGAATCTAGAAGAAAAGTTTAAAGGTAGTTGAGGCAAAGATCTGAAGATGTATAAAAGGGATGCACCAAAGCTAAACAAGTCAAGTTTCTCCACATGGCAAAAAAGGATGAAGCTGCATTTATCAGGAATTGGAGAATGATTACATACCACCAAGCACCAACCCGATGACCTTGGAAGAGATAAAGGGAAAACAAGAACATATTCAAGCTATGATTGAAATAACATCAACACTGAACGACTCAGAGTTTAATGATCTAGAAGGCTATAATGATGCAAAAGCAATGTGGACCAAGCTTATATCTATGTATGGCGGCGATTAACATGTCCAAAGAGAAAAAGTAGATAGTCTAAGAGGACAACTTGAATTCATGAGAATGAATGAAGGTTAGAACATAACCCAATACAGTACAAGGTTAAATGAGACTATCAATCAAATTAAAGGAGCAGGAGGAACTTTTGAAGAAAAGGATGTAACAAGTAAGTTTCTTAGAACACTTCTACCAGCTTATGCTATTCGAGTCTCTGCAATCAATGAATTGAGTTTTGTACCTAACATGCCAGTTTCTTTGTATGCTACTATTGGTAAGCTACATGCATTTGAGTTAAGTAATTTTGATAATAGTGGGTCTTCGGTAAATAATGTTGAATCTGCATTCAGTTCTTTTCATATTGGTAAATCTGATGATTACAATGATAGAATGAGTAAGTACTCTAAATGGAATCACAATGAAGCAAGTGAAAGATTTTGTAAGAACATGGAAGAAGTACACAAACTGTATGAGGAAATCAAGAAGCAAGAAGAGTTTGAAGCATTATTAGCTAGAAGGTTACCGAGAGGCAAAGGCAAGTATAAAGGAAAGCTACCTTTAAAATGTTTCAATTGTGATAAAATAGGTCATATGGCTTCTAACTGTCCTGACAAAGAATCTAGTGAAAAGAGAGAATACTGAGATAACAGGCAGAAAGACAACCAATACAGAGGACACCGAGACTTCAGAAGGAGAGACAAAAAGACATGCTTAGTAGCTGATGAAGAATCCAACGATGATCAATCTGATGAAACTGATATAGAGGAAGTTGTTTATGCAGCTATTAAAGATGGATCATATGAAGAAAGGTATGAGAAAAAGCCCTAATATCTCACATAACTAATAATGATTCTTGGATCATAGACAGTGGATGCTCACATCACATGACAAGTGATAAACACAAGTTTGTTAAATTAGAAGATTTGTATGGAGGCTATGTAAGATTTGTTAATGATGCACCATGTCTGGTGAAAGGTAAAGGATCTATAACACTTCTTGACAATGCTAAATGTGATGATGTATACTGGGATGAAGGTTTGAAATACAATTTGTTGAGTGTAGCACAACTAAACAATACAGGATACCGAATATAATTTCAGAAAGGAATTGTCAAAGTTCATGACAAGCATAGAAATTTAGCTGCTACTGGGACACAAACAAAAGGTAATACATTTCATCTTGACTCAACTCATAACAAGTGTCTTTATGTAAAGATAGATGATACCTGGTTATGGCATAAAAGGTTTTGTCATGTAAATTTTGATAATCTGATCAAAATAAGTAAGAAGCACCGAGTAAGAGGTCTACCGAGTTTGGAAAAACCTGAGAATGCTATGTGCTGAGGATGCCAGATGGGTAAGATGACAAGATCGAGCTTTACAAGTAAGTCCTACACTTCTAAAGGAATTTTAGATCTAGTACACACTAACCTTTGTGGTCCCATGAAAGTTCAAAGTTATTATGGTGATTAATATTTCATATTATTTGTGGATGATTACTCAAGGATGATGTTAGTTATGTTTTTAAAAGAAAAATCAGAAGCTTTTCAAATGTTTAAATGGTACAAGGCAAGAGTTGAAAATGAAACAGGAAGACAACTGAAATGTCTTAGATTTGATAGAGGAGGAGAGTTCACTTCTAATGAATTTAACTTATTCTGCAATGATCATGGTATAAAAAGGCAAGTTTCTGCATCAAGAACACCACAGCAAAATGGGATAGCTGAGAGAAAAAACAGATCAATTGTAGATTGTGCTAGAACCCTAATGATAGAAAAGAGGGTACCTCAAACATTTTGGAGAGAAGCAATCAACACTGCAGTTTACACCCTGAACTGAGTACAACTGAAGAAAGGAACTATGAAGACACTATATGAGATCTGGTATGACAAGAAACCTAATGTAAGTTATTTTAAAATCTTTGGAAGTAGATGTTATGTTCACAAAGATGACAGAAATGGAAAGTTTGATCAGAAAAGTGAGGAAGGAACATTTCTTGGTTATTCTTCTAGAAGTAAAGCATTTAAATGTCTGATCAAATCATCTAATAAAATAGTGGAAAGTGCAAATGTGAAAATTGATGAATTTGCAGAAAGAAATGATGAAGGAAGTTCCAAAGAACCAGAAAATTATGAAGAATTTGTTTATGTTCAACCGAGAAGTCCTATCGAGAAAGTTGTTGAAGAAAATGAAGATAATGTCCAGCTACCGAGTGATGAAGAAGATCATACAGAGCCTACCGAGACTATATTAGCCAAATATGTCAGAAGACATCATGCATCAAGTCAGATTATAGGAGATAAGGATGATCCAGTGATGAAAAGGGACAAACTAAGATAGAACACATGTCTGATATCTGAATTTGAACCAAGAATAGGAAAAGAGGCATTTAACAGTGAAGATTGGGTAAATGCTATGACAAAAGAAATTGATCAAATCAAGAAGAATGACACATGGACATTGATCCCAAGACCGAAGGACAAAAATGTAATCAGTGCAAAGTGGATTTTCAAAAACAAGCTAAATGAAAAAGGTGAGGTCATTTGAAACAAAGCAAGACTACTTTGCAAAGGTTATGCTCAAGAAGAAGGAATAGATTATGGTGAGACTTTTGCACCTGTGGCTAGACTTGAGGGAGTAAGAACATTGTTGGCATATGCTGCTTTCAAAAAATTCAAGGTATATCAAATGGATGTTAAATCTGCATTTTTGAATGGTATGCTAGAAGAAGAAGTTTACATTGAAAAACTTGAAGGATTTGTTGAAGACAGGAGTAAAGATCAGGTATGTAAATTAAACAAAGCTTTATATGGTCTGAAACAAGCACCTAGAGCATGGTATGAGAGACTGCACTCTTACTTAATCAAGATTGGTTTTATAAGGACAACTGAAAACAACAATATGTACATGAAGAATGATGAGGACAATGGAATACTGATCTCAACCATATTTGTTAGTGACATTATATTTTGTGGAAATGACTCTCTATGCAAAAACTTTGGTAATGAAATGTGCAAAGAATTTGAGATGTCATTAATCGATGAGATAAAATATTTTATAGGTTTACAGATACTACAAATAAAAGATGAGATTTTAATTAATCAATCCAAGTACATCAAGGAAATCTTGAAGAAATTTGGAATGGAGGATTCTAAACCTGTAAGTACTCCTATGACTACTAACTGTAAACTATCAAAGAATGATGAATCTGCATCTGTTGATGAGACACTTTACTGATCTATGATTGGAAAGTTACAATATGTTGTGCATAGTATACCGGATATAGCACATGCAGTAGGTACTGTTGCAAGATTTTCTGCAGATCCCAAGGAAACCCATATGACAACAATCAAGAGAATTTTCAGATACCTGAGAGGCACTGAAGATTATGGCTTAGTATATGAAAAGAGGAATGATTTTGATTTAAAAGTTTATACTGATGTTGATTGGGTAGACAACATTGATGATAGGAAAAGCACAAGTGGTGGAGCTTTCTTCTTAGGAAACAAACTAGTAAGTTGGCTTAGCAAGAAACAAGGATGCATTTCACAGTCAACAGTTGAAGCTGAATATGTTGCTATAGCATTGAATTGCACAAATATAGCAGGGATCAAACAACTATTGGAAGGTATAAATGAAAAGGTTACCGAGCTAGTAACTATATTATATGATGATACTAGTGCCATTAACATTTCAAAGAATCTGGTAATGCACTCTAAGACAAAGCATATATTTATAAAGTATCATTATCTCAGAGAAGAAGTTCAAGAAAAGAAAGTTGTGCTAGAATATATCAGTTCAAAGGAACAAATTACAGACATCTTCACAAAGCCATTGCCAAGGAACACTTTTGAGTATCTCAGAAGCAAGTTAGGGGTCCTACCCCTATCTTCTACTCATTGACAGAGTTTGGTGAAAGCATCAATTCGATGAATCTACAGAGTATTATGTGTGGATTGATGCTGATTTATGCACTTTAGAAGGTTTTCTAAAGGTGTGCAGGAAATAGTGAATAGAGACAAGTTACTCTGACCGAGACTGAGATGATACATAGCAAGGCTAATCACTTCACAGGGGAAGAAATTATGATTTAATTCTTTTACTTTTTGGCATTATTGTCAAAGGGGGAGAAGACTAAATGGTTGACTGAATGGTAAAGCCTTAACTGAAGAAGATAACTAAAGACTAATGATAGGGGGAGTAGATTACAAAAGGGAGAAGACTTCAGAAGATTTTAATAGCTCAAGGATAATAGGAGAAGTCTAACAACAATTTGAATCTGAATCAATTTGAATATCTTGTTGGTAGTACCATTTAATTGTTGGTTTTGCCATCAATGCCAAAGGGGGAGATTGTTGGCATTTCAGTAGAAAGAAAGATTGTTAGCATTTCAATAAGGATATTGAGAAGGTTGTTGGAGATTGTTTGATATAACTGAAAAAGGATGATAACTATCTTTATAACATTATTTTGTCATTGATGTCAAGAAATTGATTTTTTGATTCAGTATGATGTTGCCATATCTTAAGAAGTATGTTTTGATAAGTATTAAGTGGTCGGTAAGTGACACAAAAAGAATGTGATGAATAAGGGGAGAAATAAGTTATTCAATGGGCAACTACTACTGAGTTAGACAATGATGAGATCATGATGTTTAGATTGTTTTGATATCCTACAAATTTTGTTGATTGTAAGGTTAATACTATACTATGTCACCGAGCAAAGAACCTAGTCGGTAAACCCTAAGGTTATCGATATCGGTTAATGAAGGCAAAATGACTACTGAGTGAAGTTCAGTATTTACTGAGTTGCAACCAAGTTATGACAGATCATATTGGATGAATACAAGCATTATTTAATGAAGGACAATGATGAGCTGGAGTTGATTAAATGATTGGTATGTCGTGCATGAAGTTTGTTAAGGATCTATGGCAATGGAAGATCAGGAGGAAGATCTACAACTCAGATTGAACCGCAATAACTTTGTGCAAGTTCCAAGAAAGGAATGCAAGTCCCTAGGCAAGGTAAAACATTTTCAGATCGAAGGATACATTGAACCTGGTCAAGTTTGAAGATCTGATGGCTAAGATTGATCATGGGAAATGTGATCAAGGAGATTAAGCGGTTAGAATTGTTTATAAATAAGGAATTGTTGATGAACAATGTATGCGGGCAAGTGTAAGCATAGGGATGCTACATAGTAATTACTGAGAATAGAAGCTTGAAGACCTATTTTGAATAACAGAGTAAGGAGCCCAATAGAGGGACAAGATAAGTCCTACGACAAGATTGTTTTGAGAAAATAAGAACATGCTTTAGCATTTTAGATGTGAAGTTGCAGATATATATTATTACTATTGTTTATTCTGTAAGTAACAGTAAATCTCTTAACCGAGTGGACCTAACAGTCTTATTTGTAAATCCTCTAGGAAGGTGACATTCTAGTTGAGTGTTTGAAATCCTTTAACAAGGTCACTTCTAACAAAGTGAATATTCTAACAGATCTAAGGGAAATCCCTTAACCGGGTCACATCTAGCAATGTGTTTGTAATCTTTAACATGATTTACTTTTAACCGAGCATACTCTAGAAGAGTATATTTCTTAGTGGGTTCGAAATCCCATAGTGGTTTTTCCCTATTTGGGTTTCCACGTTAAATCTGGTGTTATATGTGTTATGATGATTATGTGTTTATGAGTTAGCATGTTTAGTAGTTTTTGATTATATTGCTAAAGTTTAAGTTACCGAGGTTGAATTTGTTGAAAATATTGAAGATTAAGTTTGTATGATTCACCCCCCCTCTCATCTTGTTAGCTATTGGCATCAAAACTTTACATAAAATATTATATTTTAGTCAAAGTATAATATTGTAATTTGTGGAAAATGGTCTTCAGTAGTCTAGGCATGCAACCTAGGAAATCAAGGTCATTTCACAACAATACATTTAGGTAAATGTGATTTAATAGGCTTAGCCTCAAATCCTAAAGGGAAAGGCACTAGGCATGAATTTGATTCACTTACCTATTTTTAGTTGAAAGTGATTTTGGAATGATATGAATTGAATGCAAGAACTAGGGTTGATGATGTAAAATTAACAATGATCAATATGTACAGTCAATTTTAGAATAGATATGCAAACATGAAGTACAAATCTATAAAAAGGAAGCAAAGAGGAACCCATGGCTGAAATTTAGGCTAAAAAATATGGGTCAATGATTCTTTACCTTGACACAAAAGTGTCAGAAGCAAATATCAAATAGAGTTTCAAAATTAGAATGCCACTCTAACTATCTCCCTAAAATTTTGTTGGAAAATCATTGGTAATTGACACTAGGCAACCTTGAACTAGTCTTTTTGCTTCTTGAAAATCTGGTTTAGTGCATCTTAGTCTGCTCCTTTCGGATCTATGTTCATTGTCTTTGGAATTTGTTACTTACACACACAATAGGAAAAATGGTGTTGGGTTGATAAGGATTTTCCTAGGTCGAATCTCAAGTTTGGAATTAATCCTATGATAAAATAAATGAAAGGAAAGCTCTGAAGTAAAAGCTTGTATCTGCAATATTATACCTCAAGCTTGTTGATGTTAATAATGACGATGATGCAATTCTCTTTGAATATGACCCACAAGTGTTGATGCAATAACATGACATGAAAAAACATAAAGATGATCAATTATGAAAAAATACTTGCATGAAGATTGTTGCGGCTTATTGCTCCATAATGCTTAGATTTCAATGATTTTTCCAATAATATTTTCTCTAGGAAGTGATCTCAATAGTGCTCAATGTTTGAGATGAAAATAAATGAGAAAAAATGCTCTTATATAGGGTTCCTAGGGTATTTCATAAATTAGGTCAACCTCCAATGGTCATATTGAAATATCAGGACTTAGGATAAATTAGTAGGGACTAGGGAACTGACATGTTTAAAAATGGGCTCAATATAGGGGGACAAGGAATCATAGCACCCTTGACCACTAGGGAATCTAGGCTCTTTGTCTAGGAGCACTTAGGCTTAGGGCAAAGACCTCGATCACCATATGATCTTTTGACGATAGTTTTTGATAAACTTATAAGGCACTGAGAGGGGGGTTGAATTAGTGCAAGCAAAAAAAATATGAGGGTAAATGGATAAAGTTGGGTCCCAATCTTGCAAAAGTCCGCGGGTTGGGAAAAGAGCCCACTAAAAACGGGTGCCTGATTTTTACAAATCGGGAACCCGTTTCGCTTCAGGTGCCCGAGCCATTAAAAAATGGGTGCCCGAAGCTAAACGGGTGCCCGTTTCTTGAATGTATTTAAAAAAAAAAAAACCATTTTCCATCATTTTCACTGTTTCAAAAACAGGTAAACGTTTCAGAGGAGCACAGGTACTCATTTTTTTCATCCCAGTTGACCCCAGAGACCATTTTTTACCTCCTTCCAGGTATGTAGTTCTATTTTTTATATTCTATTTTATTTATTTTTATTATTTTTCATAAAAAATGTTAATTTACTATTATTATTTTTCATTAAAAAAAATTAATTTATTGTTATATTTTAATTTTAGTGTTTTAAAGTTTAAAAAATGTTTTTTATTTTATTTTATTTTATTTCATGTTTAAAATAGTTTTTAGTTTTTAAATATTACAAAAAACATGAATAGTAAAAACCGTAGGAAAAAAAAAAAAAAAAAAAAACGTAAACGAACAATAAACGTTAGACACAAAAAAAAGACCATAAACCCTGAACAAAAAAATGAACACTAAACCCTAGATAGAAAAAATGAACAATAAACCCTAGAGCATAAATGAGCAACAAACCCTAAAAAATCAACAAACAATAAACCCTAGATGAAAATCAACAATAAACCCCCCTTCTCTCTCACACACGTACATATTACCATCTCTGTCATTACGCTCTCTCTCTCAATCTCTCATTATCCCCTCTCTCTCTCTCTCACACACACACACACATTAGCCCCTCTCTCTCTCTCTCTCTCACACACACACACACACACACACATTACCCCCCTCTCTCTCTTTCACATGTTACCCTCTCTCTATCATTACCTACTCTCTATCTCTCAAATTATCTATTCTCTCTCTAACTCGTTGTATCTCAAGTTACCTACTCTCTCTCTCTCTCTCTCTCTCTATTTTATTCATGCATAAAAGTTTGAATGTTTAAATTTATATTTCTAAATGTTGTATTTAATTATAGGATTCTTTTGTAAAAGTAGATGTTTAATTTATGTTTAAATTGAACTTTAAAATGATAATGAATATGAATGTGTTTGTTTTTGTGTGTGAAAAATAGGGTTCTTAAATTTGATAATACTCTAACTATCACTATTAATCCTCACTACTTCCTAACTTGGCCCAATCTCTAAAGATATACTATATATTTACAAACATGATAACATGTCCTTTTTCTTATTTTTTCTCTTTGCTTTATCCTTTTATCTTCATCTAATAACCAATTCCTCCTTTTTATAGTAAATACCCCCCTAATAAGAGAGATAAAACGAGAATACAAAACTCCCCATAAAGAAGTAGGTCACGTGCTGATGATGAAAGATTGAAGAAAAAACATGATCCATTACTTGCAAACAACATTTTTTTTCCTTTAGGAAGAAATAAATACATTGGTGACTGGAAATGTCATTATAATAAGTTGGGTAAAATACAAAATTCAAATCTAAATAGACTTGTGTCTCTAAAAACTACTCAAATATTCACATGTTGGAACAAAATGATGATAAAGAATCTTGTGAGGATCGAAGTAGAATGAGTGCTAAAGATAATAGGATGGGCTGCCAATGATGGCATAGCTATCATGAAAGAGGATATCAATATCCTCAAAATAATATTTAACATATGCAATTATAAACTCCTCAAATAAGGATAATATATTCAAAAGATATGAATCCCAAGTGGTCATGTTTAGAAGGTGACTAATACCACGCTAGACTAAATCAATTGGGTTTATGGAATTGGTGATAATAATCTAAAATAATAAAAAACATAAGATGGATATTAGGTCTTGATAGGATGAGTACTTGAAGAATGAGACAAGCCTCTAAATTGTCAAAACATGCAAGACCTATGATATAATAAATTTCCTCTTAAGTATCACCATCGAAGGGTATGTGATCTTCATCTACAAAGGGAATGAAAAAATCTACAATAGGATCCTCTAGGAATGGAGAGATATGAGGGTCTCCATGGATCTCCTAAAGTCTATTCCAAAGTGTGTGGGGGAAATTAATATCCAATTCAATACACATAGAATCATGATCTTGATACTAGATCAAATCACTCCGACATGGTCAATGATGTTACACCAAGATTATATAATTTCTAGTGTTTCTAGTTTAGGTATGAGTCCATACATAAAAGGAAAATGATTACACCACCTAAAACTTATCAAGATATCCTTTTACAAAAGAATCATAGTTATCCCTTGCTAATTTTACCACAAAAGGATGAATAGAGAAACCTATGATACCTCCTCAAATAAAAAATTAAAAGATCAATAAAATCAATACATATAAAACATATCAAACAAATTCATCTCATTTAAGACGGTCATTTTCAAGTGCCAAGATGTCCAAGTAAATGACTAGAATGTGAAATCACAAAAATAAAATATAAAATACAAGGGAATATTCTAGAAAATAATTGTGTGATCTATGAAGATTTATGAACCAACTTTTCAATGCCACATGAAGCATAAAAAAATATTCTCTCTATCAAAAGTTACGAGGCTTTAAATTTACATAGTCTGATTTAAGTTAAGAGGACAATAAGTCACACTACTGGCAAATTTAATAAAAATAAGAATCAAATATAGATCAATATTGGAATCACATTTTCTGGGTTGCAACTTTGAGCAAGAAAATACCAATATAAAATTGAATATAAAAAAAAAATAGTTTTTTTTTGTTTTAACTCCTCCAAGAGTAGATAACCTAGTATTTATTCAAGCTTCAACTTAGTGTAGTACTACTAATTGCGATCACTAAATCATCCCATGATTCTAGCAAAAAACACAACAAAGTAGTACATGTATTGACAAGTTCATAGATATAACTTATGACTTTAATGAATTTAGTTAAAACCAAAAGAGAGTAGTTGAATCGATTCCTATCAAGTTGAAAATATAAAGTGGTAGCCTAATTGATGATAATGGTTAAATATTGCAAGGGTACTAAATTGTAATTCCATGGAAGTTACCTTCTTTGAAAAGATGAACTACACAACTCTACCATTAAACTATGATTAGAAGCCTCTCATGACAAGATGGTCAACTATTATAGGTCCCAAAGTACAACTATCATAGGTATTGTAATCATCCATCTCTCTATAACAAACATACAAATGCACCATGATGGCCCAAAATGCCAACTAAAAAAAAATCTTAACCGCGAATGAGTCCTCAGTGGAGTCATTTTATTCATTATCTATTCTCCCTCTCTCTCTCATGATTATTTTTATGATTTTGATGGAACTTACACTAATGCATCTTTAGATGTTAAAAAGTATTGTTTGAGTTGCATGGGCATTATGATGTTTTATTTTGTAGAATATTTCTTATACTTTGATTTAAGTGGATAATATTTTTTAAATGATGCTTATTATTAAAATAGACCCACATATTAATAATATTATAGATCTATGTGAGTTTCATTTTTTTATATTTAAGTTGGTAAATTGTATTTAATTATAAGATTTTTTGGAAGGTGAAATGTAAATTAAATAGTAATTGTAAATTTTCATGTTTGTATATATATATGCAGATTATTTTCACAGAATGAATGAGTTTGAGATAGATGAGCTATTAGGTCTAGCGCCACCTCCACCTCCACCTCCACCTCCACCTCCACCCGATCAATTGAGGCAGACCATTAGGAGGAATATTGATTCTTTGATTAGAGATATCCATACCATCAAACGTGAGCCTCTTCCACCTCCACAACTGTTACGCCTTGCAGATAGTATGCAAGGGATTGTACAATATGTACAAGCTTTAGATAGTGAGCTGGATAGCTATCGTAGTTGGTGAGAAGGATTGCGTGCATTTTGCGCTGATGGCCTAACATATAAACAAGTCAGTGAATTAAAAACAACAAAAATAGATTTGAAACAATATTTTGTGAGCCGTAAAATGGGTGAAGAGATAGATCCGAAGAAGTCATGGATCTCAATTCGATGGTGTAGGCACCTAGGCATAGCTAGACACTTTTGGGAGTGGTGGTGGATGGTCTTTGACTATCCATCACACTCCAATAATGAGGTCCCGATGTATTTTTTGAAAAAATTATGTGCTGAATTTGAATTGGGTAAAAAGCCCAATTACTTTGATATTAGATCATTTCAGGGGGTCAGGAGAGGCATGCCCCAGGATAAGCCGAGAGCCAAATTGAGCGACAGGGTTAGAAATCGTGTGTGTGATGATCCCTTGGTTCCTCTTCTAGCACTAGTTGTTCCAACACCTGCCCATCATCGAGCAGTAGTTCTGCTCTTGGTTCATTGAGTGCCCTATCGGGCAATTTGGTACATTAGTTGCACGGGGTGAGGTCTACCCCCAACTTAGCACATGTTTGCATGAGCTGGGGGGATGTATGTATAGGTCCATAGAGTGAGGCTTACCTTGGAGGAGATGGTGATTTTGATGATGTTGATGTTGCCTGTGGTGGTTATGATGATGCCGAGGAGGCTGCACATGCTGATGTGGTCTCTTCATATGTTGATCTCCTGTGGGCAGACGATGATCAACCTACAGAGGTACAAATTTATTTATATAATTTATAGTGCAATAGTAAATTCCTTATATATACACATATGAACCATAACATGAGTCAATTTTTCTGAATAGAGGATAGATCATGCCACGTCATTGAGGAACCGACATCATGTTACCTCGATACCTAGAGATGTTGGTGCCCCATTTACGGTATGCACTTTCATCTAGATACATTGTATTGATATGTACATTTAAAATAAACAATAATTTTTTTAATGTAATGATGTGTATGATATGTTTTTTCAATTTTGTAGGGTGCTTTATGTATCACCGAGGTGGGTAGTTCTTCATGTGACCCATGGACCGCTAATGCTCATCCTCATATACCACTAGTATGTTTTTCATCCATTAATTTGAAGTCTTTATATGCTTACTAATTTATGTACAACTTTGATTCATGTTCGTTATTTTTTGCAATTGTAGGCTTCTAGATTGTTTGATGGTGCATCACATGTACGCCTTCACCCATCAGTTACTTTGCCTACGTCACATGTATGCTTTTCTATGATAAACTTGTAGTCTATATATATACTTTATAATTTATGTATATATACAAGTTTGATTCATGCTCTATATATGTTGTTCAGGTCGATACCACTACCAGTATTGGTATGGCTATGGGATTGAGCCAGATAGAACTGTCGACATTGTGATTTGAAGTGATGATTAGAAAAATAATTTCTAATTTGTTTATACTGTGTACCTGGCTTTTACAGGGATTAACAAAATTGATGTACAATGTTTTTCTTGGAGGACTTGACTACAACCACTTTTCTTGTTCATGATAGTGGACCTCCACGTACCAGTGAGGGCATTGTAGAGCATGGTCATAGGGTAATTTATTTTAAATTTTTAGTTTTTATTTACTTTACAAGTGAATTATGCAAGTAACTTCTTCTGATGTAAAATCTTTTAATAATGTACAGGAGGGTGGAGACACTGATACTGCACACACACACAATGGTGCATCTCAGGACCACGTGCAACAAGATGATTCATCTCAGCCACCTTCACGTGGAGTGAAGAGGACTGCAAATGAGATGCATGCGAGTTCTTAGATTATATATTTTAGATCATGTCAGGTTATTGTATTATGGACTTTTTATGATGACACTTGTTATGTTATCCTGTGACTTCTTATTATGTGATTATATATAGGACTTGTTGTTATGTGATTATATATAGGACTTTTTATTATGTCATTTCATTGTTATTATGTTATCAGGTCATGTTATGTGATTTGGCACACTCTAGTGATTATATATGTGATGTTGTGTTGTTATTATGCTATTTGGACTTGTCTTGATGTCATTTCCTTATTATTATTATTTTTTCAAGACTTGTTATTATGTCATCAAGAATTGTTATGTGATTATAAATAGGACTTTTTATTATGTCATTTCATTGCTATTATGATATTAGGTCTTGTTATGTGATTTGGCGCCCTCTAGTGATTATATATATTTGATGTTGTTTTGTGATTTTGTGCCCTCTAGTGATTATATATGATCTATTTATAACTTTATATTTTAACATTGTGATTGATCATCTTATAGTGCAACGGTTTATAATTCAATAAAATAATTATCCCAATTTACAATAACATCATATTCTTAAAATAATAATAAAATCAAGAACTTACAATTAATCTATGAAGAGATTACGATAAAATAAATATATCATAAAAAATTAGAATGATTGTAACACAATTACAATGAGCACAAAATAACATTAAGAAGAAGATAACTAATACAATGTTGTTTGTGAAACCAAAATTGTATCAGATGTAGACAAATACAATGTTAAAGGGACAAAGAAAAACAATTATCATGATTAAATATAAAAGATTTCACACAAGTAACACAATCTTACATGCATATAAATTTGATTCAACCTAATGTACCATCTACATCCTCTCTCTTCTGCAATGCATCTATGATTGCCTCATGCTCTTCTACTGAAAGTGTCCATAATACCTTATTAGCAGGTCTAGCTTTGTATCTTTCTAATTTGATGTTTGTTGCCACCACCAAATGAGAATAGCATATAATCTTCTTTTTTGATTGGTAGTCTTCATAAGCTGGTAAGCCATTCCTTCTTGTTAAGTATTTGCGTATCCGTGTGCCAACTACCACAACAAACCCAACTAGATACTGAAAACCATCATCATCTACTTGATCACATATCAACTTTTTCTTAGGTTCTACACATCTAGCTAGCCAATACTCAACCCGCTCATCATTATCCTCAGGTGCAACAACAACATACACATGTCCTAGAAAACAAATTTAAGTACATGTAGAAATAAAACTTGTTAGAATTTATAATTCAAATACAATCATAAATTATATGATAATACATCAAAATATATAATTTAAAGTTATAAACAAAAAAATGAATTAAATTATCAGGTTGTATGAGGTTTGGAACACAATCATAATCTTCTGATGCAAATGCATGATCTGGGTCTTCATTTCTTCTAACATCTTGATATTGTCTCACTAGGTGTTAAGGATTTGTGTTGCCATTCTTCGACCCATTCTGTATTCTTGCATTCTTCCCATTCACCTGCAACACAAAATTGACAAAAACATGCAAGCTCTCTAGTCCATATAGTCCAAGTGTTAGAATTAGAACTCTTAAATGAATGCAGTCTAGCTGACCCATTGATTGTATCACAATCATATCTTGGAAGGATATTCTCCTCTTTAACTAGCCAGAAGAAACGTCTAATTGTAGAGTTCTGACTTGATCCTGTGGATAAAGTTGCACTACACTAATCCACAATTGCACTTGCATTTTTAAATTTAGCCTTTTCCTTGAATTTGAATTGCTCTCTACAAAGGGCTCTCTTAACACATGCATCGGCACCATCATGTTCTCCTTTCCCGTGTCCAGCCTCAAAAAACTCCACATGTGTTCGATATTAGTTTTTTTATGAATCCTACTCAACTAATAAAACATTATAGCATTCTTGAATTGCCTTGTGCAATTATTAGACCATATTAGATGTTGTGTCATATGAATTTCTCTCCCTCAAATTCTTAAAAAAGGTCTTGAAGCAATATTGGAGAAACTCAGATGAGTGTAATTTAATATCACTCATATAGAAATGGTACTCTCTGAAAATTTTGCGATTTTCTTCTGTACTATCTGGTGCATGCCTATAGACACTATGGACAAAAATCAATACTTGCACTGAATTGTAGTATTGTGATTGGACCTCATCTTGTGGTGCAAGCATGTAGTTCTCTACAAAGTCAACAACTGAAAGTATACTACCAATAGGAAATGTATCCTTACATATTCAAAACTGACCATCGAGCCATCTAGCATTTTGAGTGTGTTTAACATATTTAGGTATGATGTTGCTCTTAAATTCATTCATAAATGCATGAACACTAACTTTTTCAGTGGTTAGATCACATCGTCTTCCAACCTTTCCATCTTTCAGTGGATACTCAACAGTTTTAAATCTTTTAACATCAACTAATTGTTGTCCAAAATCATTTGAAATATTTTCATGCAAACATTCATCCAACAATGCAAGATTGCCACATATATCACATACGCCGGAAACACATGCATTGAAAAGAAAGTTTTGCTCATTTGGTGGGTTGCAAAACAAATTTGATATAAACTCCTTTATAGTTTTAGGTGGTATATTTATACCACATTCTTGGAACATTCCATTACTATGCATGGTAACACGTATATATCAAAATACATGATAATGGTAGCGAAATTGAACAGGAGTTGTGCAACAACATGTGACTCTTTCCTTGTTAATTCGAACATACCAAGGTTTACACTTTTCAAAAGACCTTTGACAAATGCTAATAGTCAACACCTTATCATCCAATTTTTTTTTGTACAATTCAGTTTGAGTCATGTCCAATAGGTGTTTTGGATGTGGATCACAAATTTTGACCCAACTCTTAATTTAAGAACATGTCTAACATTAGGTGATACTCTTGTATTATCGTGCCAGAATTTTTCGATCAAATTTTTGACTTCACCAGTAAGTTTCATATCAAACCTTGGTAGTCTACCACTAAAAGTCCACTTATGTTACTCATATTAAGATATCCACTTATGTTACTCATCATTCTTTTATTAGAAGTTCTTTGGCTTACTAACTTGCTATTGTTATTGCCCATCATGCCGCATTTTTATCTTTAGAATGACTTTTCTTTCTGATTGTATCAAAGGCACTAGCAACAGTTGATACAACTTGTTTTAAAGACTCGTCCTTCCTCTTGGGTTTGACATAAAAGCCTTACTTCTTCATCACTTTTCACATTTTAGTCATTTTAATTAGTTGTACCATTAATTGACATTGAAACCCAAATTTCTTATTATAAAAAAAATGTCTAAACAATCTATTTACATGTGTCCTAATATGTCTCCATGAAACCAAGCCAGGAAGGTTGTCTAATACATCACTTTTAATTTCAAAATTTTCATTCATTTGATTATCATTCAAACATGTTTCATTTTCAATTGGTGTTTCCATGTCTACATACACATTATTGGTTTTAGTTGCAAGTGGATTTTCAATTTCATTTGGAGTTTCAAATTCGGTCTCAATTTCAATTTCAAATTTAGATCTAGTTTCATTTGGGGTTTCAATTTGGATTTCAATTTCAGTTTCAACTTGAGTTCTAATTTCATTTGGGGTTTGATTTTCAATTGGCGTTTGATTTAATAAGTAACCTGCTACTACTAAATCACCAATTTCTTCATGAGAAAAAACATAGAGTTGTGAAGACATACATGTATCCAATAATGGATTAGAAGATGCACTTGAATTAAATGGTTCTATTGTGTTTCCTTCATCAGCATTTATGGTCTCATTGATGTTCTCCTCTTCTGAAATGATTGTGGAACTTGAAGCTCCTTGTCCCATTCTTGATCTTCTCTCTTGTTGACGTATTACCTCCTTCTCCCTATTTGTTGCAATCTCCTCAATTTTCAGAACCTTCCTTTGCCTCTTCCTGCGTTGATTTGATCCAATGGTTGCACCAAATTTTGAATTCGAATCGATCTCCTTACCAAATCGACAATAAGACAAAGAAAAGAATGATTAATCAAAACACTCTTTGCAGATTGTACTTGTCAAGCAATGATTGAAAAATCATTCAATCATTGGGATTTGTGCTTGTGAGCTAGATTCTGGCCCAACAGATCTTTTCAGAAATGCGTGCCTGTTATTTAATGAAACGGTTGCCCGTTTTATAATCGGGTGCCCATTTCCCTTTCAATGGTACAAAGCAAAAGAGCACTCATTTTTTTAATTTAAAAAACGGGCGCCCGTTTGTTAAAATTAGGGGTGAGAAACAACCCTTAGCGTTGTTTTTTGCTTCGGGATAGGCTTGGTCCCACCAAGCCTATGCTTGGACCTCCAAAAAAATGACTAAGGTAAAACGACATCAGATTTCTACCTTGGCCTAATGTTTTGAGGGCCTTTCAAATTGAATTTTTTGATGAAATGAAAACCCATTAGATTTTTTAGTGTCCTGATTTCAGAAATGTAAATTTCATAGTGATAAGATTATTTTTTCTATTTTTGTATTATTTATTAATCAAAAGTGGAACCTAAACCTAAAATACCAAGGTTCGCTAAACCTTTAATAACATTTTTGTTTTTAGGATTTTAGAAAAATAAATTATATAACATCAATCTACATACAATTATTTTGAATTTTTATCAAATTATGGTGGTTGTACACCTGATGTTTTGAAAATATACTTTATTGTTAGTTAAAAATTAATTAAAAAAAAATATATTCAATTAAAAAATAAGCAAAAATATTTTCATCAATATTTGGTGTCTTAGGTATCGTTTCCCAAAAGGATTTGTAAAAATTCATTTATTTGCATCAAAAAAGGGTGGTCGCACACGTGTGGTATGGTCCTGAAACAAGCATTTTGAAAAACTGGTTTTTAAACATGCCTACTAAAAAGTGATTTCCACCATGTGGGTATTAAAATAAATTACATATTTGAAAATTACACTCTGAGCACTACATTTTCTATTACTGAAGTTTTTTGAGATTCAATCTCTAAGTGCATCAAATTTTGACATCAATCGACATAAAATTTGAAAAATGGAGAAAACACTTCCACTTTTTGCCCAAAAGTGGGACTCAACTTCTTGCAGCCACCCATGAATCTGATCACCAATTTAAACAACTCAAAACTTAACAAGCATAAGAGGAATAGCACCACACAAGCTAATGCCCAATAAAACAAATTCCACATAACATGAGATTTATACGTGGAAACCCAAAAAGGGAAAAACCACTGTGAGAGTTAATACCCACAAGATTCACTATCTGCAGAATAGAAATCTTGACCGATTAAGGTCTTAAAAATATGCCCCGTTAGGAGAAGACTCAATTAGGAGTCACTTGGTTAAAGGATTTAAATGATGAGCCTTGTTAGGAGCTTTGACCTATTAGGATCAACCTCGCAAGAGGATTTAACACTCCGATATAGAGTTACCCAGTTAAAGGATTTACAATGTAAGGCTTGTTAGGACCTACCCGGTTAAGGGATTTTGCTATTGTAACTGTTAGGATAACAACAGTTCAAATGATCTTTATATAACACCTCTATGTCTGATAAGATCCGCTTCAGATCCTCAAAACTTCAACAACACATCAATGCATAGATTAACTAATCACCACACAATCAGAATCTCAATATTCGCCTTCGATCTCATTAAAATACGCATGTCTATCTGATAACTCATCACACTATTTATAGACATCAACTTAGTCGGCTACAACCTTGGAACAATTACCTAGGTTCAATGGATATAGACAAACTAACATTCCACGCCGAACTTATGTCGGCCACCGACATAACAAACTAAAAATAAAACAAAACCTGTGTCATTTTATCAATTTAAGTGACTTTATCACTACCGATTAAGTGTTCATCAGAATGCCTACTCTGTACATCAAATCTCTCTTGTTCGGTTGAATCTGTCAATGCGCTCATGAACATAGCTCCAAATACCTGTCTCCATCATTTCTTTAAAACCGTATCATTCAACTCTTCATCAATCGCATTTACCGGTTGCATAAATGCAACTCTGTTCCTATTTACCAGTTAAGAACCTATTTGTCGGTTCACTGGTAAACTGTCTTCTATACCGGTTGGCTTCCAAGACTTAGATGACTACCAAAAACATTGTTGCCATCAATGACAACACAAAACTTAGTCATCAGACATGAATCTCAATCTCTTCATCACATTCACCAATTAATTATTTACCAATTCAATCAAATGCCAACAGTTTTGTAGTACAATGGTAAGAAATAGGATTGGAAAAGATCTAGGAGGAAACACACTAAGGAAAGGGCAGAAAAAAGGAGTGTAAAATTTTAAGGGGTTACAATTTACAACACTACAAATATATATATGCAAGAAAGCTATATAAGCATACAATATTACACATCTATATTACCAAAGTATATGCTAGCATATAGACATAAACCAAAGGACCCTATGTAATTTCTTGCCTATAGAAGAAGGAAAGAAATCACAAACCATTTTTGAATGTCAAGTGGATGGAGATGAATGTGATGATGGTTGCTTTTGAACCCACTGACTTGACCTCCTCTCTAAACTATCCTAAAGGTCCACCTAATATAGTAAAAAATATACACATTGGTAAATAGAAATTTAGTTATGAATTGGCATAGCTGGATACTAATAATCTCTTTGAGTTGATTTCTACATCTCTTCATCTGTAAAAAGGGAATGTTCATGATTTGGAGTTGTGAAGAGCTGTAGTAAGTATCAAGATAAAGTTTTATCTATAAATGTATATCATTTAAATTTTCACTAATAGATAGAGAAAACAACAAATATAATATGAAATTTGCTAATCTAGCTCATATCTTTGTCAAATGAATCGAAGATGATTATGCTATGAAAACATAACGCTCCATTGTGATATGTATAATAAGAGGAATAACAATTGGTGTCATCATGTAAAAATGATTATTAAATTTCAAAAATACACTTAACATTATTTTACAAAAAATCAATGATTAAAAATATTCTACCTTACCTAGTGGAAGTTGCATGAGCACTTTGACTGACACGTACTGATGTTGAAGGCACATTATTAACTCGTTTAATGTCCAATCTAAGTTACAAGATTACCGCTCATATAAGAATAAAGTCTTGACATAAACTATACCTATTATTTCTTTTGATTGTTATGTGCAGCCTGATAGCAGGTACGTACATTGGTTCAGTACCAACAGAACCATGGGTTTCCAATGGGTTTTAGCAGGTATAAATACCCAATTGTTTATTTAGGTGCACGCTCCATCAGTTGCATGTGGTATCACTCTTATGCCCATTGTCGTGTTCAGGCCTACACCACGAAACGCACAAGGTCTGCATGTACCTGTGTACGTACAAGATTTCACTGAAATCGAACAGTCAAGTTTCAAAATATTCAAAACATGTTTCTACGTTTTCTTAATTGTATAATAACTAGTACCAATTTGAATCCCTGCTACTGCAAAATTCTTTCTCGTGTTATGACTTACAGCTCCATGACATTTAGTGAGAAAAAGAAAACATGGGTCATTGAGTTGAGCTGAACTTCTGGTAAAACAAGATATTGAATAAAATTTCAAAATTGAAGATAGACAAATGTAATAATCCAATTTTCCATTTAAATCGTTATCTAAAAATATTAAGTTTATCATTTTTCCACAATCTATAATAATTCTTACTGTTACTTCTATTCTATAATAGTGTCTATTCTTTGAGCTCTAAATTTCTAATAATAGATCATAAGGTGTGATCTGAAATGAGCTGTCTAAATTTCTAATTATAAATCACAAAATTTTTTAATAATAGATCATAAAGTGTGATTTGAAATGAACTGTCTAAATTTCTAATTTTAGATCACAAAAAATACACTCAAATCAAACTCAAAAACAACAAGATTAAAAATATTGTAAATCACTTAACCAATTATACTGCGGAGAACTTCTGTAGATTTCCTCCATTCCTTGTTCCAAGCTACTTCTGTAAATTCCCTCCATTCCTTGTTCCAAGCTACTTCTGTAAATTCCCTCCATCTCTTGTTCGAAGCTATTACCAGGCCTTGCTTCGATTCTGAGATTGTCCCGATAATAGTATGGCCACGAGAGACAATCAATGTCCACAGTTTGCATTTGATTGAAATTCAATAAACTCCCTGATGCTTCAGAATTGTTTTCTGTACCATGCTTAGAAGGTAGCAATGGTGACTCTACTAAATTGGGCATGAAAGGTGGAGAAAATTGATCAAGATTTTGCATGGATGGAAATCCCAATTGAGCAGAACTTTTCTGAATTCCAAGGTCGAAGAAACCAGAGTCATTCTCCGCCAATAGCTTTTCTTCAGACAACATTTTGAAATTCTTTATATTTTTCACACCAGCAGGGGAATTCAGATCTTGATGATCGGAAACGCTACTGCCTCCATATCTATTGCAGCACCTTGATAATCTAACCGCCTTTGCTTTGACAGGAGCAGATTTCAGGATATGATGATCTCCAGGAGGAGCAATATTCAATTTTTTGCTGGGGGATGATGGAGGCTGGTTGTATGGAAGGCACTTCTTGCTTAGTTTTGTGTTCCAGCAGTTCTTTATTTCATTATCTGTTCTACCAGGCAGTCGTCCTGCAATCAGAGACCATCTGCATATAATATTAAACAATGTCTTGTTTCAGGAACATTTTATGGTTAAGTGTATTTAAGTTAGAATAATATTGGGATCGATGATCTTTTGGAAATACTGCAAACAATAAGTGGTAAATAGATCATTTATTTTAATGAGAGATATGTGTCTGCGAATCACTTTTCCTAAAATATGGATCAATGTGTTTGATTCAAAATCCATAAAATTGAATCTGGATAGTAATATCATAACTTAACACATAGAAGAAAGTACCTCCTACTTATCAATCATCTATAATGAACTACTTGGACTCCAATGTGAATGGTTATAATTAGAATTTTGAATAGCTGCACACAAAAAAAAAATAACTGAGAGACTTGTTCCATCCTTTATTCATTAACAGATACACATATTTATAGATACACCGAACTCAATAACTTTCCTTTTATCATGTTAATAGCTATGACAGCTAACTAAAACTGTTCAGCAGCAAACTGGAGATTTATTGTTAATGAACTGAAACTTAACAACAGATCTACAGTTCCACACTCCAACATAAACTAGTTTCAATAATAAACTAGACACCTATGGCTAAATTTCAGTTCCTTACGTATATGCCAACATATATCTCTACTGAACTTCTCTTTAGAGAAGGATTAAAACCAAAGCAGACTTTAATGGGTTCAATAGAGATAATCTAAATTAGACTATCTTGGCTTTAATTATTTTCTGCGACCATCGATTCAATTTGAAGACTAAAAAGTTTGTCATTCAATTGATTTAATACTAAAGAACTACTTATCAATTTTCTTATATATAAGTTCCATACCGAATGATCCATCACAAAAAGAAGATACTATACCTATTACCGAGGAGTCCATGCAATCGAATAATGAGTTCCTCTTCATCAGCAGAAATGTTTCCACGCTTAATGTCTGGGCGAAGATAGTTCATCCATCGCAATCTACAACTCTTTCCACTTCGATTGAGACCTGAAAAAACAAATTCTTTTTAATAACACAGCTTACGATTTTGATCTTTCTGGAAATGAATGAAACTTACCTGCTTTTATGGGTATAGAACTCCATCTTTCCTCCCCATGATTTGTGATATATTCTCTCAAAATCATGTCTTCCTTGGCAGTCCAGGCCCCACGGTTGATCGCAGAATCTATAGAAGAGGAACAAGGAGACCTACCCATTCTAATTTCTGATGCAATGCCTGTGTTGATTAGATCAAGACAAGCATGTTTATATGCTACAACAAACATAACAATAGTGGTCCAAATGACCCAGTCTGAAGCATGTCATAATCATCACTACAGTTCTAGGCATGTCGGCATTTTCTTTTTCGTACGACGTTCAATAATGGTACGACGTTCAATGTAGAAAGAAAGCTCTCCTGGCATGACAGCAAGTCAAGTTCCATGTGAATCAGGCGCTGATATTGTGGACTATAAAATGAATAAAATGATTCATTAATAACGTGGATTACAAAATGATTCATTTTCATTTTTATTTAGCATAGATTCATCTGAATGAATTAAAACGTTTATATTTCATCCTGTAAAACCGCAAATCTCGTTTGAGAAATAGACAGATTTTACTGATGATGGCCCACCATCACAGTACTCTTTTGTGAATCAGGCGCTGATATTGTGGACTATAAAATGAATAAAATGATTCATTAATAACGTGGATTACAAACTGATTCATTTTCATTTTTATTTAACATAGATTCATCTGAATGAATTAAAACGTTTATATTTCATCCTGTAAAACCGCAAATCTCGTTTGAGAAATAGACAGATTTTACTGATGATGGCCCACCATCACAGTACTCTTTTGTAGTTTCTATTTACTCCCAACATTGGAAAAAAACGATGATTATGCAGACCTGGTATCAAAGAGGAGTACAATCCTTAAGAGGTTAAGGACAACAAAAATGGCACATGGCTGATACTTGAAGTCATGGGAACCAAGTATATTGAGAAGAAGACAAAACAAGAGTTTGAAGATGAGGCAATTACTTTGGAGTTCAATCATCAATCGTTATCTTGAATAATGATTAGGTGATGGGTGTTAATTGTTTTATTTAAACATGAGTTAATAGAGGATAATTTTAAATTATATAGTTGGAATCTAATAGATAGTGTTAAAACACATTTATGTTAAAAGAGAAATAATGATCAAGTGGGATATATAATGAATAGTTTATAAGATATGAATATGTTGAAAGTTTAATAAGTGGAATAGTAAGTAAATGAGATTTGATTGTTGGAGTAAATCTATAGTTAAATGTATTTGTATTGAAAGAAACTTTGGATTTTCATTCATATAAGTATCATCTAGATGCAATTAGTGTCAAGTGAACAATTCATATTTTTGAAAGATGGGTTCATGTGTGTTAATTTCATAAAATATGCTTTGCATACAAACCCAAAAGCTTGCATGCTAGATGTCTAGTAGCCTATGACCTTATGCATAACTCTTGACATAATGTGTCACATGTGTAGTATCATATACCATGTCAAGCCATTGCATGCAAATCCTTACCTAGTGGGCCATTGATACAACATTAAGAATCATGCCACATAACCAAAAAATATGTCTCACATTTGCCTATATGTTCATTACTTATGTACAAAATTTTATAAAAAATAATATTTTTTAATAAAAAGACAACTACATACCTATTTTAAAAAAATTAGAGAGTGTCCCTTTGATGCCGGTGTAGGAGTTGTATTACATTGTTTAATAAACCACTTGATGTGGTAGATTGCTAATTTTCATAATCGCAAAAGGATTAACATAGAGAATCAAAATGTAAGTTAATAATTTCAATTTGTTTGCATAAAGCATCAAGCATTTGATTCGATCAAAATCAAGATTGAAGTAACTGGTGAAATTTTTGTATCACCCTATGTAGTGCAATTTCATTCTAAGCAGTTTAAAGTGTAGTCTCTTCCAAATAAAGGAATTCAAAGTTAGTTAAAGAAATCAACCAATTGCAAGGATAATGGGAAAAGAGGTTAGTTCCATAAGGTGGTGATAGGTATATTTTCGTAATGGCTAAGTATCCTGATGATTTTTTTAAAGTTACTAGAAGAGGTGTCAAGTGAAATTTGTGGTCATAAATTATAGATCATAATTTTTTTAATTAGAAGAGGTGCCCAAATGGAGATATACAAACTATTTGCAGCAGAAGAAGGTGTGGTAATTGTTATAGGTGGAGATGTTGCACTAATAGAACTTCATCACATTTTGACAAATAAAGAGGATAAAGAGAATTTATTGTCAATAGAAGAAGAGTGATTTGATAGAGATGAGAAGATGAATATTGTAGTTGATGGTAACAAGGGAAAAGCTATTGCGGTGAAAGAAGAGGTGATCTTTATATTTTGTGATGAAATTCATTTTTCTTAATTTGCAATGTTGAGGGTTGAAGAGTATGAAGAAGAACAAATCAAAATTTTAAGTTTTCATGGAGTTGTAGGTGTAGATTTGTATGAGAATGTTGCAGATTGCAATGTGGATGATGTGAAATTTTGATGGAGGGGGTCAAATAATATTGGGTTGTATCCCACAAAGGAGGAGAGGAGAGGAGTAATTCTTTGGAGGTTGACAGTTCATGGTGGATGTAAATACATAAAGGGGAAGGAGGAAAATAAGTGTAGAGCAGATTTAACGGAGAAAATTGGCAATTTTGACAAGGTGTTGAAAAAGGAGAAAAAATAATTAATTTGCAGGTAGGAAGAGTAGTTGTACTACTCAGCTCCATTTTGTCAGTCTATGCTAACAAACTTCTTATTTGATGTGCTGAGCAATCTGCATCATGAAAATTGTTTAAATTTGATTTTTGTCTTCTTAAAATTTTATTTTTGTAAACTCCAATATAATTTTTGATTGGTGATTTACTTCCAATCCAAAAGTAGTTAATTCTTCAGTGATGGTTTTGTGCCGGAAGAATGAAGGCAACTAAAAAAAATAATAATATTTATTAAAAAATATATAGTTCCAAGTTGGCTGCATGAGGGGAGTTGGAGAGGCATAAGATGCATAGGAAGGTGAAGTGAAGAGATAGCTGGGTATGTGCAGGATTATGAGGGGCCAAAAAGTGGTGATATCCTGACTAAAGTTAGGATTGATAGTCTGGTTGAAAAATATCTATAACAACTGCATGACATTTTTTGAAATCAAAACATGTGTCACATTCTATGCTTCGTATAAAATAGGATTAAAAAATAAAATTGAATTTCATAAAGTTTTGACAAAGTTATGATGATCAAACATACAAGTTTTTTATATTTTTAAAAATTTGTAGTAAAAAAATCATAATTAATTATTTATTAAAAAAAAAAAAATGGTATGTGTCACATCCAGACATGAGTCTTCTACTTATTTCTAAAATCCTATTAAAAAATCTTATGATTTGATTGTGGTTGGGATGGTCAGACAGGCTCTTTCTTCTTATCTTTTTCTTGAAATTTTAGTACTACTGCATTGAAATCTCAATTTTTTGTCAAATGGTTTTTTTTTTTAATAAAACAACCAGTAGCTTAGAAACTGCAATCAATTTTCTACAAATTTTATTCTTACATATTTTTGAAATAATGTTGGTAACTTTTTCAATTTTTTACATTAAGTTGCCTAACTCATTTTTTTTTAATTTCATTGCCACTTAAGGGCTTGATTGGCCTACCACGATCTTGCACATGCCCAGTTGAGATTGGTTGGGAAGAAGTGATAAGAGAAGGAATTAGCAGACAAAGGCACAATAAAATAATAGTTTAATTTGTAGGTGAAAACAATGATAAAACAGAGGGGCTACGTGAGAAATTTGCAAAGGGGCTAGATTCATAACGGCAAAAGCCTACATTGAATGTGAAAAGACACAAAAGAAAATAAAGTGAATGTAAAAAGACATTTGCTAGAAGTAGAAGCTAGGTTGTTGCATAGGGAAATCACGCAAAGTAGATGAAACAAAGAAATTAAATTTATAATGGATATAAAAAACAAAAGATGATGAGTTGAAAAAATAAGAGGGTAAGAGGAGAGTAAAAGAGTGGAAACTAGAAGAAACATAATAGAAGATGAAGGGTGAGTTTGTTTGTTGAATTAAGTTGATGAGAGTGTGGCAAGAAGAGTTGATGTTTGTTTTTATTGAGATGTATTTTGACAAGGTAAATTTTAAATGTGTTGTGGTATGTTTACAAGAACAATGTAATAAGGGGGGAATGCTAGCATAGTAGTTATATTATAGTATTTAATAAACTACTACTGATTATGAGATTGATTATGGAATAGTTACAAAATTTTATCAATCATGTATAAATATTACTACTGTATTTCTGGTGCAGTCATGGTAGGAGAGTCCCCAAGGAGAATAGTCCAGACCATGTAGCAAGAGTAAACACAAAAGAAGCAAAACAATATTATGGATGAAATGCAGAACGGAACTTATATTATATCATGGAATTCAAATACAAATTGGTTGGCAACATGCAGGCTTACATATTCGGCACGTAGGCCTGATTACAAACATGCTCAAAATATAGTATCTGGGCTCAAGCAAGAATGTGGGCCAACTCTGGATCTCCTAATATTATGATTATTCTTCTATATCTAAAATTTGTCTTCCATATGCTTAGGTACATTGATTTATATGATATTCGTGGCTCTAGGATGATTCACGTCAGCCAAAAATGAAAACAATATCGATGAAGAAGGTGTAATGTGTAGAACAACAAGGTCAGTCTCTGCCAAAGGAAATCCTCTGGAAACAACATAGAATAATGTGGAGACCCACGAGAAGGTCGGCCATGGACCAAGGAATGTTGGAGGGTACAAAATTAGACTCTGCAAGCTACGAAAATGATCTTCAAGATTATCATTAGTAAATAGGTCCAAATGGCTCCAGTGCACAGGTTAGAAAATTGTCCCATATTCTGGAAGTGATAACTTGTTGGAAAAAGATCCAAACAACCCACGAACCTGTTAGAGTAAAGGTTTTAATTTAATCATGTTGATTAAATTACCTTTATTCCTCTCTTAAGATTTCACTTTAGTTTGCATTTGTGACATTTATTAATTATTAAATGTCTACCTATTAGGGTTTCTTTTAGGGTTGCACAATATCCTTTTATAAGGATTCATCATTGTAATTTATCTCTCTTTTGGATGAATACATTTTTTCAGCTTTCAGAGCACCCTTGCTTGTTTGTCTCCATCTCTTCTTTCTATGACAGGTTATTTGCATGCAGGTGATCTTCGGGGTCTGTGAAGTTGGCTTTCTCAACTTCTACATGGTATCAGAGCTCCAGACCTGCTGCTTCCTGTTCGTCTTCTGAAGAATTTGGAGCTACGAGGGTTAGATCTGATTTTCCGGTTTTGGTTGCATCAGATCTGTGTTTGTCTTCTGTTTTTTATTTTGGAATAGGGGGGTATTTTTTTTTCGGTGCACTTTGAGCCCAAACGGACCTCACCGTTGAGCTCGTAGCGCCCAAAAACCCCTATTTCCATATAAAATTTGTCCGATTTGGACACAGTTGCACCAGGAGGCAAATTTTTTTTTGGCCCCAAGGCCGTACGGCCCCAGGGCACGCAGACCGAGGCAAAATCAAAAAAAATATATAAAAAAAGCTTTTTTTTTGTTTTGAGGAGGGCGCAGCTGTTTACCACGCAACACCGCCGGTGAGCCGCCCGGCGGCCACTGCCAGGCCACCGCCGCCGGCGGTAACCACCGGCCCCAGCCCGGCAGCCACCGTAGCGCCGCCCGGCCGCAGCCCGCACCCCGCCCGAGCGCCGCCGCCGCCCCTGCGCCGCCGCCCCCTGCGCCCGCCCCTGGTCGCCCAGAGGACCAGGGGCTTATTTTTTTTAAGCCCTTGAGGGCTTAAAGGGCCTATTTGGGCTTTTTTGGAGCAGTTTTACTAAATCGGGTATAACTCGGGCATTTTAGCTCGGATTTTCGAATGAAAATAGGCGTTGGAAAGCTGGTTCCGAGCCCGATCTAAAAGATGGAGATCTTTTTTTCTGATTTTTCCGTTTTGTAGTGTTTTTTGCCAGTCGAAGTCAGAACAAGTTTTTTGCACTCCAGGAGCCATATCTTTTGCATACGGACTCCGTTTTTCGAAAGCGAATAGGCGTCGGAAAGGTGGTTCTGTGCTCTTTCCAGATCTATCATGTATTTTTCCAGAATCTACACCAGGTACATTTTATTCAGTACTTTGTGTTTTCACACATCTGTCACTTACTTGGACGTTTCAGACTTGGAAATAATTTGTTTGCATGGGATGGCTTCATTTGATCTGCTTTATCAGTATTAAAGTCATTTAGTCTCAGATTTGTTTATTTGAAGAGTTATCATGGGTTTTTCTACTCACCCTTCAGTTGTATTTCTAGAACGGGGTAATTATGAGTCATGGGCAAAGGGCATACTTACACACTGTAGGTGGCTTAATATTTTGCCTTATTTGTATGATCTCATACCTGAACCAGCAACTTTAGAGGGAAAACTAGCTTGGGATATCATTAGAAATCACATAGTAGGAGTTATTTTGTCTAGTGTTGATTCTGACACTGTGTGGGCTATATCGGGCATTGATTGTCCTCACTCACTTTGGACACGTCTTTGGGAGATTAATGGAGACCCCAGTCTTTCTCCATTCCCAAAGGATCCTGCTTCAGATTGTCTTGTACCCATTGGTTGGAGAGATAACACACCTTTTGATCATGATACTTTAAAGGAACTTCACTATTTAGACACCCTTACATATTCCGATGAATCAGAGGATTGTCTCACAGTTCCTACTCTTCAGACTGAGATTGTACATGTATCAACATCATCTCCTTTTGTTCCTGATCAGTTTGATATTGCCTCTTCTTTGGCTCCTATTGATTCAGCTAAGCAGGACATCATACATCTTTCAGACATGGCTACTTGGGATTCTTATCTTGCAGGCATTTTGTCTTTGTTTGTAGAGTCCTATATTGCAGACTTGGAGGATTACTTTGAGGATTTTCAGCTCCTCTTTGTTGACAGCCATATTCCAGTTGTTAGCCCACCATCATCTGTGCATTCAGAGGTTGCAGTTTTTGAGTCTTCAGTTCAGTTTGGATTTGACATCTTTTGTTTCAGTTCAGACAGAGGGATTCTTCAGCATCCTATTATGGCACACATCTTGAGACAGATTGATTCTTCTCTCTTCACAGGGTTTCTTCATCTTCGTCCTTTGGATCCATTTCTTCCCAAGGGGAGGAATATTATATGCCGCTTCAGGATCTCTTTTTGGATTCTACCTCAGGCATCCATATGTGCGACAGGAGTTTCTTCATTGTGGGGGGGGCTTCTAGTCTCTTTCTTTTTCTCCTATGGAGACCATTGTATATGTACTTATATGATAGAAGTTGTCTATGGGGGGTATCATGTTATCCACCTCCTATCCTTATGTTATTAGTGCATTTATTTCTTTCATCTCTTTTTGGAGTAGAGTTTTTCCCATGAGGTTTTCTCTATTTCTCCACTTTACAGAGATTTGGTTGTAATTGGGTACCTGATCAGGCCTTGTTGCCGGGACCCAAGTTTACTTTCTTGCATTGTAGTTACATTTGCTTTCTTGCACATGTTTGTAACTGCACTTTTGCTCATCTTAAGGGGGGGTGTTAGAGTAAAGGTTTTAATTTAATCATGTTGATTAAATTACCTTTATTCCTCTCTTAAGATTTCACTTTAGTTTGCATTTGTGACATTTATTAATTATTAAATGTCTACCTATTAGGGTTTCTTTTAGGGTTGCACAATATCCTTTTATAAGGATTCATCATTGTAATTTATCTCTCTTTTGGATGAATACATTTTTTCAGCTTTCAGAGCACCCTTGCTTGTTTGTCTCCATCTCTTCTTTCTATGACAGGTTATTTGCATGCAGGTGATCTTCGGGGTCTGTGAAGTTGGCTTTCTCAACTTCTACAGAACCTAGGATAAGGTAGATGAAAATGTCCATGAACAAAATCCAACTCCGCAAGATCCGGTGAGAAAATGTGGCAAAGCACAAAATAGAATGTTGAAACTACAAGGCAGAACTAAATAGGAAACAAACTGAAATGCAAATGTTTTTGGTTGATGCAAGATTGCCAAGAACCAGGGATGCTCCTGCATCAATTTAAAATAAATTTGTCAAGTATCAACCTTTCTTCTCATTTTAAAGATCTAACCTTCACCAAATTAATTTAAAAATGTTCAAAAATAATAATATTCCATAAACTACATTCAAATTTCTACATCTTTTTTTACTAGATCTTTTTTTATATTTTAAAATTAAGTCATTTGATTAGTTATGTGGAGTTATTTAAGTTTTTTTGTATCATTTCCATTATCACTCATCCTAGTCTACTCCTATATTGATTCCTTCCATGATCTCTATGTGAAGTTGGACATAGCCAATTCACAATATTATAGAGCCCTCAAGCACCATTGAAGCATGCATCTATTAATTAAGTCCAAACTAATGTTGGCCAAGGTCAAGATGATGGAAGAAGCCTTTCATAGATTAATTTATGTAGGTTCTTATTGGACCATCACTCTTTAATTGGGAAAATTTCTCATAATACTCACATCCCATACAATTCACTTTGTAGGGATACCACTTTCACTAATGCTCTACCTAAGGGAGATACTAGTTATTGCAATACTTTCAAACTCCTATGAAACTCCCATGGCTTAAATAACTCTCTATATTCCCACCTTCTTTATCCTCTTTTAGGGAATCTACTTCATCCTTTTTTTCTACAACTTGAATAATTTTGCCTTCAATATCCTCTTATAGGGTGGTTATTCCTTATTCGTCCTTTATTTCCTCCTTTATCACTTGTGATCTACTTTAGACTATCATTGAAGTAGGAACATCACTCTAATATGACCTACAAGTACTATTATCCTGTAAGGGAGAACTAAACCTTAGTATCCAGCATGAGAATCAAATGGTCCTACCAATTGACCAATTTGATTATCATTGTGATCAATGATAAGTCTAAATTAAAGGGAAAACAAATCAGCTTTTGCATGCTAAAAAAATTTCTTAATTTTTTATCCAAGATAGTTAAATGCTGAAAAATAAAATCTATCAACTATTCCAATACTTAGTGATATGTGTAGAAGAACATGTTCAAAAGTATAATCATGAGTTCACATGAGACATACATGGTAGAGATAGAAGTTGACTCACTTGTCTCAACATGATAGGAACAAAAGCACATTAGACATTAAAGTATAACCTCCTATTTCATTCACGTAAGTGAGTGTAATATAATCCAATAGAATGCTTGTTCAATGGTAGCAACATGAAGAATATCATCTTTGAAGTCTCTATCTAGTGATTGAGTTTTCCAACCATGCCTCATTTGTAGATTTACAATTATGGATGGATTAATTCATAAAATGCCAATGTAATACACATCAATTTCATAAATTATTTTTAAGAGGAGATAGTTTGTGAAAGAATGAGCTAATTTATTATTGTGACACATATCCCCCTACTATTTTAAGATCACTTTCCCTTTCTTTTTAATGAAGGCATAAATTGACCCCCTATCAATCGAGTGTGCAAAAGGGTGGGGGGGACTTGATAGTGGTGATGAGTCTTGAGAGCCGGGTGGGGATCAATAGTGGTGACTTGATCTAGTTGCCTCAAACAATGACAAAGATGACAAAAATACTCCACCACAAAACAAGACTAGACATTATCCAAATAGTATGAGTTCTGAAGAAGTTCTCTAAGTTTATTAAAAGGCTAATATACTAACAAATGAATGGAGAGTTTTCGGGGCAAGTTTCTTAAGTTGAAGGAGTAGACAATGTCGTCCCAAATAAAAGTTAGTTATTTGAACTTACTCTCCCACAATTACAGTAGTAGGAATTCAATACATATGATGGAACGACTTTGAAGTAAATCTGACTACCAGTTAAAGCCCGTGGCAAGCACCCGAATAAAAGTTAAAGCATAAACTACCCATCTAGAATGGATTAAATCACACTCACTAAGCTTACACTTCTAGGCTTAAATGTCTTAAACACTCAAAGTTGACTGAGGCTTAATATGTTGCTTAAGGTGTTTGGTCACATCAAGAATACACTTCTAGACTTAAAAGTATTAAACACTCAGAGTTGACTAACATTCTCTAGACTTAATATGTTTCTTAGTGTGTGGTTTAAGGCTCAAAAAGATAGCAACACAAGAAATGAAGCCAAATAGCTCTAAGAACTGTGCAAGATAGAATTTGCAAGTAGAGACAAATAGCATACGGTGTTCACCATGTTAACTCCAAAAGACGACATCACATGAGTAACTTCTATTGCTCCACATATATTCTTGATGATGAGATGCACATGGTTGATATATTCTTGATGATGATGAGCTCCACATATATTCTTGATGATGATTAGCTCCACATATATGCTTGTGATAACTATTTCAAAGACACCCTAAACCTTGTTACAAAGACATTATTTGAAACTATAGTTATTGTGTTTGGTGCTTGTAGATTTTATAAGTGTAGGATTGAGAGGCGGATTCAACAACCTTGTGCCAAAATAGGAGCTTTGTTATAGGGCATCGACATCCATCAAAACTCATATTCTCGCATGCAAGATGCGGAGCATTAACATAGACCCACGCAAAGAATAATGGTGTTTGAATTGTTTACCAAATATGCCTCAAAAAGGTGTTATCTCATGGAATGCGTTGTGTTGATGGAGTGCACTGAATATATGTCTTGGTCGAAACATTCATTTCTATCAACAAAGGCAAAGATTGGTGTCATTTCCATATCATTTGCATATATTGCATATATTCTTATATATTGAAAATATGTAAGTTTCACATACAAAATAGAGCTACTGCTAGAGTTAGGTGTATATGGAGGCATAGTAAGGTTGTTGGGATTAGGCCCCAACACTCTCTCTTAATCGCAACTACCATCAATGATACTCAAGATGTCTCTTTGATGCACACAACTTTCCTTTCCGAGTGCCTTGGTGAAGATGTCAGCTAATTGATCTTCAAACCTGTAATGCTCCATTAAGATTTCTCCATTTGTGATCAACTCCTTGATGAAATGATATCTTGTGTCAATATGCTTACTCCTCTTATGAAAAGTTGGATTCTTTGACAATGCAATAGCTAATTTGTTGTCATAATAGACCTTGTTTGCCTCTTCTTGTCCATACCTCAATTCTTTCAACATTCTTCTCATCCATACTTCTTGACATGTTGCCCCTATAGCTGCTACAGACTCTGCTTCAATTGATGAAAGGGTAACAATTGGTTATTTGTTTGAAGCCCATGATACTACACTTGATCCAAAATGAAAAACATAGCCTGAAGTGCTCTTCCTATCATCTATACTTCCTATACAATCACTATCAGTGTAGCCTATCAACTTGAATTCATCTGACCTTGTGTAAAGTATTCCATAGTTCCTTGTTCCACTAACATATTTCAAAAAAAAAATTTCCAACTTGCCAATGAGAAACTTATAGACTCTCCATAAACCTTGAAATGAGACGGACTACAAACATTATGTTTTGCCTTGTAGCTGTTAAGTACATAAGACTTCCAACAAGATTTTAATACAAAGTTGGATTTGTATTAGCTCATTTGTCATTTTTACTCAACTTCAAAACTGTCACTATTGTTGTTGGGGCTGATTTGCAAATCATCATATTAAACTTTTTGAAAATACATTTGCATACTTGGATTGTGAAATGAATATACCTTTTTCATTCTGATTTACTTCAATGCCAAGAAAGTACTTCATTAAACCCAAATGAGTCATCTCAAATTCATTTTTCATAGCTGATTTGAACATGTAGGTACCAAGGAGTAGAAATCCATCATTGAACATGAAAATTGCAAGGAGGAAGGATGCACACGCGTTGCTTGCTTGTGTGTCTTAATTTATCGATCGGAGGTGATGAGGAAAGGAAAATTGTTGTAGAACTATGGATGGAGGAAAGTAGCAGGAAAAATAATCCCCAAATTCGCGAAAATGACATGTTTTTAAGGCTCATTTAATATTTCAAATGTGTGCCAACAAAGACATGTATGTGGCCACAAGTGGACATAAAATTGTGTGTCATTGAATTGCTGGCCAAACTCCTAACAATTAAATGATAAATGTGTGTGGGCTCATATGTATAAACACTTAGAATTAGGTGTTTTAGTTTTTAATTGCATATTTTTTATATTGTAATTGGTTTTTTTATTTTATTAGTGGTCTAGTGATCCACTATTGGCGCAAAGTTCATTATGTATTAGGCGACACTTTGAAATGACCACTTTTTGACCTTTTTGCACACAATGAATTCCACAATGTGCATTGTTACTATCCAAAACTTAGAACCTTAGTTATAAGCAGTTAAGTCATAGACAGAGACAACAACAAAAAAAATCGTTGAAATCCGATGTACGGTTTAAGACTTCTAGATGCATGAAGTTAGCTATATCCACTATTGGTGCTCTTCCCATATATACGTATAAACCTATCACTGGTTCCATTTCCAAAATATTTTCTCACTATATGTGTATGGGAATCACAATTTTCTGGCTATTCATGTTTTGCAAGGGTTGCATATGACATTTTAAATGATACGTCAGCCACAAGAACTCTCTCTCTGTTGTCATTGTCTTGGGTGTTTTGCATGCGAATTGAATTACTTTTTTACATATTTAAATCGCTTTTTCCTCATTTATTGTTTTACTACTACTTTGTCACATCAAAAGGAAATCCTGCCAAAGATCCTCTTGTTCTTTGCATAACTTAAAATTGGACTTGCAACCCTTGTGGGCCATATGACTAGTATTGCAGAGCAACCAAGTTATCTTCATGAGTGAACCATGGCCCAACTAACTAACTTTTTGAATCCATATCTTATATGAGTTATGTAATTTATGTTTGTATCTTATATAAGTTATGTTTTTTCTGTTTGTATTTTATCAATAATCTTTGCAAATTTTCTAAATGAAGAGTATTTTCAAGTGTTCGAACTTGAATAATGGTATCGTATCTATATAGAATTGCACGCTCAAATTGAATTCACTTCCTTTACGTCTAATTATTGATAATTATATTTACCTCTTTGAAATTCAGAGATTGGTAGATACTAAATACAAGAAACCGATAAATTCAAATTGAAAGATCTACAACTGTAACTGTAAGTTCTTTCCCTTGGAGGTCTATTTAATTTTGTAATATTCATTAAAAAAATGACAAAAATTTCAATAATGGACATGTATGACTATATGATTATATACGACAAGCAAGATATGGTGTGTCCATTCTACACCATATCTTGCTACTAAAATTATCTAGATGAAGTGCACTTCTATCAATACGAATGTAGCTCATTTCAATACACGGACTAAAAATATTTGCCCTAAAATTTTTGTGTCAGGAATCTACTTGATGGCGTTAACAAATAGATTAAAGTTTTTTGAATAAGACCCTCCTTCCTTCACAACTTTCTAGACATCCACAATGTAGTTGAGGTTAAGAAAATGATCATTGAAATAAGACCAACAGAGCATAGCACTCCCATGCTCATACTCTCCTCCACCAAGTTCCATCCACAATGTGTCATGAAACATACTAAAGAAGGGTGACATAATACTTGCAAATGTGGAGCCCAACCCACAATACACCCTTGATCTCATGTGCTCTCCAATAACCTTGAAAACAAAATGACCTTGTCACCTTGCACTCATATGGAGTGCAAAACCCACAAAAATGGTTTTTTTGTTGCCTCCAAACCCAAAGCAACCTCTTCAAATTGCTTTTCCTCAAGAACTATAAAACTTCCAAAAGATAAGTAGATCACAGAATGGACAAATTGCTTACCCAACCATTTTAAACATTTCAATTCATTTGTCCACAAGCTTGGGAGGATCTTGGTCGTATTGCTTGAATTTTCATGTAGAAAATCAGGAGGAATTTGTTGATTTTTTTTGTAGTTCGGAAGGTGTAGAATGTGGAAGTTTCTTAAGTGCGGCTCAAGTTGAATATTCAATAAGATAATTTTTCTATTCTGTAAATAAAATGTTTCTTAGAGTTGTGAGGTTAACACCAAGAGCCGTCTTATGTGTGATATAGTTTGAGTTATGTAAGGTGTGTTTCTTTTCTCTTGTATCATGTAAGGATAGTTCCTTTCCCAAATCACATAAGAAATGTTTCTCTTAGGTTGTGTTGTGTGAGGAAAGTTTCTCTTCTCTTGCATGATTAATCTTTCATCAAGAGGGCTATATATGTTTTCTCTTGAGGTTGAATAGAAGATTCAACATTTGCAGGTTTTTCCTCACATTGGAGTTTCCTATCGATGTTATCTATGTTATTTTGTTTCTATGATTGGTTTCTTATAAATTTGCTTCTGTTGTTAATTTTGTTAATTAACCCAGTGTATTAATTGTTACAAATCAGATAGGTAAACATTATCCTTGTTTCTTTTCTATGATATTTGTTGAGAAATTGATCTATTGTTGGGCTATAAAAATTAACATGGTATCAGAGCTATAAACTCTGAATACGAAGCCAAGTTTCATATCACATATTTTTTAAGATTTGAATTTTGAATTTCTTCGAGGGTTTTATTTCGCAATGGGAACTAGTGTTTGATATGAGGATGGGCTTAAGGGTGCATCTAACTTCCTATAGTGGAAGGTTTAGATTACATACATTCTCAAGGGGAACAAATTATGGATCTATGCTAGTACAGATGTGACTCCACCAACAAATGATCCTATTGCCCTAGATTTGCATGAAATCAAGGAGGCCAAGGATCAGAGGATTATCCTTGATGGGGTAAAAGATCATTTGATTTCTCATCTATCTATGAAAGATACCGCCAAGGAAATGTGGGATACATTCACAAAACTTTACTAGAGTCAATATAAGAGTCGTAAGATGATGCTCAAGGACAAATTACATAACACCAAGATGTCCAAGGGCAAGAGCATGACCTCTTACTTGTCTAGGATGACATAGGTCAGGTACGAGTCGACTACTATTGGAGAGATGATTTCTAATGTTGAGCTCGTGCAGATAGCCCTAAATAGTTTCTTGAAGCATTAAGAAGTGTTTGTCAAGTGTGTTGTTGGAAGATATTGCCTACCTGACTAGGTGAGGCTTTGGGATGATTTTGTCTAGGAAAAGATCCATAAAAAAATCTCATCGGGGAGGCTAGACAAAGAAAGTTGTCAATGAAGAACATGTGCCCTTGCAAGAAAGGGTAAGAAGAAGCTCAATAAAGGGAAAACTAAAGGGTCTTCTTCCAAGGATGGGAAAAAGAAAGATCTGAGTAAGATAAAATGTTTTTGCTGCCATTAGATGGGTCACTATGCCAGTTAGTGTCTGAATAAGAAAAACAAGGGTAAGTTGAAAAAGCAAGTTGTAGCTATTGTAGAGGTGGAGGAGTTTGCAACACGATTTGAGAATGAGTTTTAACTCATTTCTTGTCTCTCAAGTTCAATTGATAAAAGTGTATGGTATATTTATAGTGGCACTTCTTGCCACAAGATGGGAGTCAAAGAATATTTCACCAAGCTGGAGGAGAAGAAGTTGAACTCCTATATTGATCTTAGAGATAATGATAAGTACTATGCAACTAGTGTTGGCACAATCAAGTTTCAGATGGAGTCTAACAAACCTTTGTTGGTGGAGGACATGTTGTATGTCCTTGGCATGACAAAGAATTTAATCTCTATTTCTACTTTGGAGGACAGGGGTTACATCATGACCTCTGAAGAGCCTGGCAAAGTTTATATCCATCCTAAGAATTCTAAGGTAGAAAAAGTGGTTGGAGTTAGGCATGACAACTTTTTTTGGTTATAGTTTGAGCGAGCATGTGCATTGGTGAGAATCTATAGAAGGCTTGGAGAATTATGGCAGAGGAGAATGGCTCATCTTCACCATGGAGCACTTAATGTGCTCAAGGAAATAGTGATGGGGCTACCAGAGATGAAGATAAAAATGAATGAGGTATGCAAGTGTTGTCCTATTAGGAAATGTACCAAGACCAATTTTCCAAGTATCAACACTAGATCCAAAGGGATTTTGGATCTTGTACACTTAGATGTATGTGGGCTCATGTCAACAACATCCTTGAAAGGGTGAAAGTACTATGTTACCTTCATTGATGATTTTTCCAAGAAGACATGGATATATTTTATGAAGAATAAAGATGAAGTAATCACTAGGTTCAAAGAGTTTAAGGCTCTCGTGAAGAACCAAATATGGAGGAAGATCAAGATCCTGATATCTGATAATTGAGGTGAGTATACCTCGAATGCCTTCAAATATTTTTGTGCTCAATATTGGCAAGAGACACCACATAGATGATCAGATGTGATGACAACTTATGTCAGAAATCCCATCCGTAATTCATGATTTATTCATACCCAAGGTGTGATTGAGCTTTGGTGAGGTTTGGTGATATAGAATAAGACATCCGATAGTACGCAGTATCTTGGTTGGTGTTTCATCTATGTTGAATATTTAATGTTGTAGATCTCTGAGAAGCATCATAGATGTGTTATCTACTATATTATAGGTTTGTGGCCTCCGGTGATAATTCTTGAGTGAGTTGGAAGGTCTGATGTATAGGTTTTTGGGTAGAACAATGTTCATCAACAGTTTCATATGGATAATCATTTTGCAGATTATGTGGATTGATTTTGGTGGTTGTAATTGTGTTTGAGGATAATTAGCTGACATGTGGGAAGCATGTGGACAAAATTTTCTCTCCACATATGCATTTGAGTTTGGATTGAGCCGACTTGGTATATACATGTTTCATTTGTGTGTTATGTATTTTTGGGACGACACGTAGAAGATCTAATTTGATGTTGTGGATATAAGACCAGTTGATATGATTATTTTGGATATCGGTTGTTCTATGGAAAGTATTTGTGAGCAATTGTGTGCAATTTTACGTGCACAAGTAAAATATTTGTGCTCTAGAATATAGAAAAACAACATAACAGAGGAGAGTGTGTTGCAGAATGTATAGTTTGATAAATGAACTTAACCAGGACTATCTCCAAGCATTTGTTGATGCTATTCAATAGTTAAAACTGTCTCATAATATTTTATAATCATTTTGTAATGTAGTGAACCTTCTGTGGTTGTAGCCCTTATTGTAATTTGAGCAGTGAGCTCTAGGTAGTGTGCTTGAGTGCATGTTCATTCCCCTTATGTAATACTTCTATACTTCTAAAAAAGTATATTAATATTGTGGGTCTCAATCCCACTATGGTTTTCCCCTTAATCAGGTTTTCCATGTATAAATCTGGTGTTATGGTGTTGTGGATATTTTCTTTATGTGTTTTCATCTTTCTTTTATTCATTTGCATTAAGTGGTTGAAGAATCAAATTAATAATGTTAAAGATTGCAGAACATTGATTCACCCCCCCTCTCACTATTCCTTGATTCCAACAATTGGTATCAGAGCCTAGTTCCTTGGAAGAAGCTTAACAGCTTGAGGAAGATCTAGGAAGGTGTAACAATGGATTCCAGTAGTCTCAAACATCAGCTTGTTGTGGCACTTGAGGATCTTGATCAAGACCAAGATGAGGTCTAACAAATAAAAGCAAACCTTAAGGATGCTAAGAATTTCATCCAATCCTTGAAAGGTCATTTGAACAACTCAAGAGAAAAGAGACAAGGATTTGTTGATAAGCTAAAGGAGAAAGAAAGCAAAAGCATTGATGACCAAGTCTTTAAGGAGAAGACAAAAGAGTGTGAGAAGCTTGCTAGAGATAATGTAGTTTAGAAGAATGAGATGGAATCTATAGTGATGAGATTGATAAAGGAGATTGAGGAAAGGAAGAAGAATGAGTAGAATCTTGTTCAGACTCTGAAAGATAAATCTGAAGAATGTTGCAGACTTGAGTTTGACAATAGCCAATTGAAGCTTGACTTGCAAGAATCAAGAGAACATGAGGAAGACATTGGAAAGAAGATCCTTCTTCTTAAATTTTATTTTGAAGCTTCAAATGAGTACAAGGAAACGTTCATAATCAGTTCAACTAGACTTGATGAGATGTTTGAAATCCAAAAAATGCTAATGTCACAAGAGGTCTTGGATTTGAGAAAGGTGAAAGCTTCAAATCAGCACAACAAAAGAACAATTCAAGAAGGCCTTTGATAAGGAAACCTAATGCTCATAAGTTCAATGGTAACTATTTTATTTCAAATAAATTTAGTCACTTGGATAGTCAATGTAAAAATAAGATGAATAATAATGGCCCATCTTTCTCTAGTCAATATTTCAAATGCAATAAGTCTGGTCATAAGCCAAATGAATGTAGAAGTGCATGAACAATTTTTAAAATAGAAGAAATGTTTGATGCTATGCATGTGGTAGGTTTGGACATATTTCTAATTAGTGCAGATAAAGGGGAAATCATATGAACTTTAGGCATATGCAAGGAAATGTTGTTTTCTATGATTGCAACAAATCCGATCACATTGCAAGATATTGCAAAAGCAAAAATGTGACTCAGAAGGGTCTGGTAAAGAAGAACAAGAATGTGAAGGTAGATGTGATAAACTTATAAGGCACTGAGAGGGGGGGTGAATAAGTGCAAGAAAAAACTTAATAAATCTGATAACTACTTTTACCAACTTGAAAGTCAATAAGCATGCAAGAAATATAACCACATAAGAAAACATCCAACAAAGCATGCAAACCATAAAACAATGATTTTTCACATGGAAACCCAACTGGGAAAAACCACGGTGGGAATTAGCACCCACAATTTTTTTGCACTCTTTCGGAATGCACCCAGTTAAAGGCCTAGCCTAGTTAAGAGCTTACAATATGCAGGGTTAAGAGAAGACCCTGTTAGGAGTCACCCAGTTCAGGGATTTATCCTCAACCCTATTAGGAGCTCTACCCTATTATGAGTAAATTTGTTAGAGGATTTCAAACTCAAGTTAATGAGCCACTCGGTAAACGGATTTATAATATAATAACTGCTAGGATCTACCTAGCTAAGGGATTTCAAACTATTGTAATTGTAAGGAAACAATAGGGCAAATGATCTACTTATAACACTTCCTTGCTTGCTAGTACAGATCCTTTTCAGCATAGCTCTACTACACACATGCAGACACTTCAAACTAGTTTGGTAATACCTTCTTCTCAAACCACTGACACAAAATCTCTTCTCCAACTAGCCCTAAATACACTTTTCAGTTAGGGCGGCTACAAACCCTAATTACATCAACAAGATACAATGAATTTGCATTTAGCACGGAAAAAAACTCTGCCAAAATACATTATAGATCATTACAATAAATTTCTAGATGATTTCCGCCATTAAATTATCACCGCCACATCGATTTTATAAGCAATCAAACCCTTGTTTCATTCTCCTAAGCACTTTGCTATTTCCCAAGAAATATGATCTTTGTACGCGCTCAAATGCTATCTTATCATTACACATAGATTATGACACATCATCACTAAGTTATGATCATGATAAGATCCATTGTGAAACCTTAAATTATTACTTGTTAAAGATCTGATACTTGTATTCATTCTTCTTCACAGAGTTCATAACAGTCAATTACAAATGTACTTTCCACTTCACCAAACTTGATGTGATTTCAATCACAAACTCATGCCAATGTTATGAACATATATTCTGAAGCACAACACCCGAATCTTCTCCAATTGTCCATACCAGTCACTTGATCATCGATCTGTTCCTATTTACCGATTGACAACAACTTAGCAATTTTTCTATCTAACTGATTCCACTACCGGTTAGGGTATACCGATTCGTCTAGATGACCTAGATGACTAAACAAACATGGTTTCCATCAATGAGAACACAATACAAGTCATCAAACATCATCAAGCCAACAATCTCCTCATATCAACTTTACCATTCATCTTCTCATCTTGTCATCATCTCCATCAGTTATGCCAACAATATCCCCCTTTAGCATTGATGGCAACACCAAAAGCTCACTATGCAAAGCTAGAACTCTAACTATTATGACTATTGTACTATTATTTTCTTCTATTTTATTTCACTTGTTCTTCTCCCTTCATCTTCATTAGTTTTTCTCTTTCTATTCTTCACTGTTCTTCTCCCCCTTTACTTTTCTTCTCCCCCTTTGACAACAATGCCCAAGGTGCAAAGTGTCCAATTCATCTTATGTTGTTATTGTTTTCTTCATCTCTACTGCTCCCCCTGAGGAGTAGCCCTTTTCTCATCAATCCATAGTGAAAGATCTTCAATTAGTCCACTGAATTTATGCTACAACAACATCTTAGTTGACCTTCTGTAGGGGTATAACCCCTAGCTTGCCTCTAAGATACTCAAAGGTTGCTTTAGGCAATGGCTTAGTGAAGATGTTAGCCAACTTCTCCTTGCTTGACACAAGATCCATCCTCACTTGCTTTTCCTACACTCTTTCTCTCAGATAGTGATACTTTAGTTCAATATGCTTTGTTATAGCATGCAATACAGGATTTTTTGAAATGTTTATTGCACTTGTATTATCATAATATATGACCACCGATTCTATCATAGTCTCCTTGAATCCTTCTAATACATGTCTCATCCATATTGCTTGAGTACAGTTCATAGATGAAATCACATACTCTGCTTCTGTTGTAGACTGACAAATGCAACTTTGTTTCTTGCTAGTCCAAGATACCAGTCTTCCTCCAAGAAAGAATGCACCACCGGTTGTGCTGTTCCGGTCATCTATATTACATGAACAATCAACATCTATGAACACCTTCAAAGAGAAGTTCCCTTTGTATGGATACCATAATCCATAATCAATAGTTCCTCTAAGATACCTGAAAATTCTCTTCACTACCACCATATGAGTCTCTTTAGTACTTTTCTAAAATATAGCCACTGTACCAACTACATGAGCAATGTCTGGTATATTATGAACAACATAGTGTAGTTTACCAATCATTGATCTATACTTAATTTCATCCACTTGATCTGAATCATCTTCCTTGGATAATCTGCAACTAGTAACCATAGGGGTTCCAACTAGTTTAGAGTCTTCCATTCCAAAGGTTTTCAATACCTCCTTCACATATTTGGACTGGTTGATAAAGATTCCTCCTTTCATCTGTTGGACCTGTAAGCCAATAAAAAAATTTATTTCACCTATCAAAGACATTTCAAATTCTTTTTTCATTTCTTCTGCAAAAATTAAACTCATGTCATTATCTCCTCAAAATATGATATCATCTGCAATCAATAACTTGTCTCCTACCGTCTTCAAGTAAATGTTGTTGTCCTCAGTGGTTCTTTGAAATCCAATCTTTATCAGGTGTTAATGGAGTCTCTCATACCATGACCTTAGAGCTTTCTTTAATACATATAAAGCCTTATGAAGTTTGCACACCATGTCTTTGTCTTCAGCCAATGCAAACCCATCTGGTTGTTCAATGTAAACCTCTTCTTCTAGAATTCCATTCAAAAATGAAAAGTTAGCATCCATTTGATATACCTTGAATACTTTGAATTCTGCAAATGCAAGTATCATTCTTACCCCTTCAATTCTAGCAACCGGTTCAACGGTTTCTCCATAATCCTATCACCAATTATTTGATCTCCAGAGTGATTCATCCTTACATATGTAGGTATAATCAATTCTAGTGTAGAAGCCTCTTCTTCTTCTTCTTCTTCTTCATCCACCTATTGAGCAGTATCCTCCACACTATTTGGTTCAACATCATTTTTAACTTCTGGTTCAATGATCACTATATTCTGTTCATCTAATGCATCAGACTGACTATTATCATCAGATTTGTCAGAATACTCATCAACTTTCACATTAACACTTTCCACAATCTTCTTGGTTCTTTTGTTAAAGCACTTAAATGCTTTGTTCTTAGTTGAGTAACCAAGGAAAGTTCCTTCATCACTTTTAGGATCAAACTTTTTGGTATACTCATCTCTCTTTATGTAACACCTGTTGCAAAAGACTTTGAAATGACTAACATTAGGAGTATGACCATACCATAATTCATAGGGAGATTTATCACTACCTTTTTTGACCAATACTCAGTTCATTGTGTGGCTAACTGCTTCTCTCTTAAAAACTTTAGGTACATCCCCTTGTATCAACATTGTTTTTATTGCTTCAACTATGGTCTAGTTCCTCCTTTCTGCAGTCCCATTCTATTGTGGTGTCCTTGGTGTAGATACTTGTCTCTTGATTCTATTCTCATCATAGTATTTCACAAATTCTACTGATGCGAATTCTCCACCTCGGTCAGATCTCAGGTACTTTAGGTTCTTATCGGTTTCTTTCTCCACTAAGGCTTTGAATGTCTTAAACTTTCTGAAAGCATCAGACTTCCTCACAACTAGGGTTTTCGGTATGAATGCTCTTCTATCGATTCATTTTTGCACAAATCTTCATAATCTTCTATCAACTTCGCCAAAGTAGCAATCAAATGCTCTTCTATATTTATGTCACTCTCTACAATGTGCTCTCAAAAATGCTAAGTAAAAATTAGACTATAAAACACCTTTTTATTTGCCTTTTACCAATTGCATTTAATGCTAAACTGGTTGAACATACCCTACTCACTATTCAACCCTAGAACTTACTATCGATTCACATATCACATCCAATTAACCGGTTTGAGATGTAACCGGTTCAAAATCACTTCACAACATCATAATGCATCAAAATATGCAAATTTGACTTACCACACACCATTTAGGGGGTCCAGAAATGGCTTTGACAATGTGCCCCCCTAAGATTCATACATAGATTAGTTCTTCGGTGAGGGATTCTCTACACCAAGTGAATAATTGGAGTCCTCTAATAGTTTATCCTCACTTTTCTTCCTCCATATCTTATTCATCTCACTTTTGGTTTCTTCCACATCTACCTTCTTCTTTACTTTCTGGTCAACAGACTAATTAATCGGTTGGTTCATTCTAGCTCTACAAAACCTTGCAATGTTTCCTAGTTTGTGATAGTGGAAACACACCATTCCAGATGCTCTCCAGGGTCTAGCATTTCTTCTATCAGTTCTTCTCCAGTAATTCATAGCCACATGACCATAGTTTTGACAGATTGAAGATGTCACATTCCATCTATTCTCCATTTCATATGGACTAGATCGGTTCACATAAGGTCTCTACCAAGTAGGGTTTCTCCGCTCATTGTAAGATCTTTGCCAAGTAGGGTTTCTCTGATCATTACAAGATCTATGCCATTCACTATTAGACCTCTAACCCAAGTAAGATCTTTGATTGTTTACTCTTGACTTGCACTCAACAGCTCTATGCCCATACTTGTTGCAATTGAAGCAATATCTATCAAAAGTACTAGGCTTATATCCTTTATATGCATTAGGTATATATTTGTCAAAAGTATTGGATCTACTTCTACAAACATTTGTAGTATGACCTACCTTATGATAGTTAAAACATAATGGTTTGTAGGTTCTCTTACCCGTGTTCTTATTTGTCTTTAGTGCAGATTTAGCTTCATGCATGGTGTCCTTGGTACTAGATGGCTCTCCTTGTTCAAAGGGTGTGTATCCCAAGCCATGTGTATCTCCTTTCTATCTTTGTGTCTGAATCTTCTCATCAAGCATAGCAGTGCTCTTGTTGAATTTAGCTAGTAACTCATTTGCATCAGCCAAATCATTCATAAGCTCCTCATTCTTCTTTGTGAGACTTTCTCTAAGAGACATAGCCATGTCCAAATTATCTTGTATTTCCTCTTTTTCCTCTTTTTCCTAATGAAGATGTACATGCAAGGTACCAATCTCCCGGTTCAGCTTAAAGAGCTCATGCTCCTTATCTCTTATTTTGTCTTCAGTTGTCCTCCTGGCTTACAAATCTTGGCTCATCCTAATGGTAAGGGCTTCCAACTCTCTCCTCGGATTTGTCTTTTCATCATTCACCTTTTCCACCTCATTAGACAATGCATCAATGGTTGCTTCCTCAGATGAATAATTTTCACTGAGTTCCATCAACTTCTCAGCCAACTCTCTTCTCTTAGCCAATGAAGCTTTGAACTTGACCTTTAGTTCACTAAGGGCTTATTTAGATTCTGCAAGCCAATGTGAAAGCTCTCTGTAACTCATTGAACCTTCCCCCATGTTAGCCTTAGAGATCCTTCCCAAGTGGTTAAGCCTTAAGGGAATTAGGCTCTGATACCAATTGACAAACTTATAAGGCATTGAGAGGGGGGATGAATCAATGCAAGGAAAAACTTAATAAATCAGATAACTACTTTCACCAACTTGAAAGTCAATAAGCATGCAAGAAATATAACCACATAAGCAAACATCCAACAAATCATGCAAACCATAACACAATAATTTTTCAAGTGGAAACACAACTGGGAAAAACCACGGTGGGAGGTAGCACCCACAAGTTTTTGCACTCTTTCAAAATGTGTTTGGTTAAAGGCCTAGCTATGTTAAGAGCTTTCAATATGCCCGGTTAAGATCAGACTATGTTAGGAGTCACTCGGTTAAGGGATTTATCCTCAACCCCATTAGGATCTCTACCCTATTACGAGTAAACCGGTTAGAGGATTTTAAACTCAAGTTAATGAGCCACTCAGTGAAGGGATTTACAATATAAGACCTGTTAGGATCTACTTGGTTAAGGGATTTAAAGCTATTGTAATTCTTAGGGAACAACGGGGTAAATGATCTGCTTATAGCACTTCATTGCTTGCTAGTACATATCCTTTTCAACACAACTCTTCTACACACATGCAAACACTTCAAACTAGTTCGTCAATACCTTCTTCTCAAACCACCGACACAACATCTCTTCTCCAACTATCCCTAAATACACTTTTCACTTAGGGTGGCTACCAACCCTAATTACATAAACAAGATACAATGAATTTGCATTTAGCATGGAAAAACACTCTGCGAAAATACATTATAGATCATTACAATAAATTTCTAGATGATTTTCACCATTGAATGATCACCACCACATTGATTTGATAAACAATCAAACCCTTGTTTCATTCTCCTAGGCACTTTGTTATTTCCTAAGAAATTTGATCCTTGTATGTGCTCAAATGACATCTTATCATTACACATGGATTATGACATGTCATCACTAATTTATGATCATGATAAGATCCACTACCAAACCTTAAATCATTACTAGTTAAAGATCTGATACCGGTATTCATTCTTCTTCACATAATTCATAATAGTCAATTACAAATGTGCTTTTTCGTTCACCAAACTTGATGTGATTTCAATCATAGACTCATGTCAATGTTATGAACATATATTCTGAACCGCAACACCTGAATCTTCTCCAATTGTCCATACCAGTCACTGGATCATCGCTCTAGTCCTATTTATCGGTTGACAACAACTTAGTAGTTTTGTTGTCTAACTGATTCCATGACTAGTTACTCTATACCGGTTGGTCTAGATGACCTAGATAACTAAACAATCATGGTTTCCATCAATGACAACACAAATAAAGTTATCAAACATCATCAAGCCAACAATCTCCTCATATCAACATTATTGGTCATCTTCTCATCTCATCATCATCTCCATCAGTTATGCCAACAAGATGAGAAATGCAAAGCAAAATTTGATGAGACTAGAGATCAGATAAAGAAGACATGGGTTAAGAAGAGTGATTTAGAATCAAGAAGTGGATCCGCACTTGATTCTAATTCTAGAACCATGTTCGGTAACTAAGATAAGGCATCTGGCTTTGGGTGATTTTTCATGAAAATCTTATATACCCCCTGTTTAAGATATGTTCTTGATTTTGATAGGCTGAAAAAGTTGTATTTGATGATTGCAGATGTTTTTCAAGGATTTCCAGAAGTGTATGAGCAGATTTGAAGATCCACAGAAGTTTTTTGTGCAATATAGAGTATCTAGAAGTATTACGGTAAAGTGTATTTATTACAATGAAAATTTAGGTATGCGGAAGATAAAAAGTGATTTAATCACTTCATTTCTCACTTTAATTCAAAGAGAATAAGAGAAGAGAGCTTTACAAGAAGAATTTTTAGAGACCAAATCATGAAAGAAGATTTCTCAGGCAATTCGGCAAGAAACCCTAATCCAGTGATCAAGGTATTTCTCAGTGAAAATTTTTCAAGTTTGAAGTTTAAATATTTTGAAATGGCTTTCTTTGGAACTGCTACCCCATTAGTCATAGACATCACTGATTGAGACTAACAAAAATTTCAAGCAACATCCATTTATTTCCTTGGAAAATGATCCAAAAAGATCATTTTCATTAGTTCCACATGGTAATCTGCACATTGAATATATTAGGGTTTACACGCACTGTAATATTGAAGAATTGGGAAGCTCTAACCTGTTAAATCTATACAACAAACAACTAACCAATAGGAATTACATGCTTAAATCAAAATTTCAAGCATTGGAGGAGAAGGGTTTTGCACAGTTGTTTTCAATGTTTGATGAACCCAAATGGGTCCAGTACATATTGAGTAGAATGCATGATGAATTCAAGTGGCTAAATAAACTAATCAAGATCATCAAGAATGCCATTAGGGTTGTTACTGGTTTATGTTCATCTGAAGAGGCTCCCTCACTAAAGGTTCTAAAGAATGAGATTGTTACAAACACAACTAGATCAAAATCTGATCAAAGAGCAATGACTATCAATGATATCTTGGAGTATGATGTCAAATTCACTTCAATGGTGGTTGGGTACAAGGTTTACTACACCAGCAGGGAGAATTCTATTTTGAGAACAGTAATCTATGCTACATATGAGATGATGAAATAAAATAAGAAGTATGACCTATGTGATCTACTATGGATTGAGCTAATAAATAAATTGAATAAGATCGAATAAAACAATAAACATCCATTCAAGTATGGAACTTTGATCTTGTGTTTGTTTTTCTACTTCATGAATGAAGTTTTGGGTGCTGTGTAGTGGGCTTTTGGCACACCTGTAGGTATGCAAATTAGAGAATACTTGTATAACTCTAGTGATTCAAAGGTCTAGAATGCTAATATTTGGGGTTAATTTAAGAATTTTGAGAAGGAAATGCATGAGAGGGAGAAAATTCCTAAGACAATAGTAGAGAAGTACCAAGATACTATCTGTTTCATGGTGGATATAGATCAGTGCTTGATGGAGGTTGTTGAGCCCTAGATTGTTTGGATCATGCTCATGGGTTATTGAGATTGATGAGAAGATATTGGAACTGTATGCTCAACATCTATTAAGAAAGCTGGTATATCCCTCGGAGGAGAGATTTGTTGCACTAGTAATTCAAGAAACTGAAAATTCAAAAGGAAGTTAGAAAGGAAGTATAAGCTTATGCAGAGAGCATAGGTATTTCTAAAGAGGCGGTCTAGAAGGCAAGAGAGAGGAAAATTCTCTCTGAAGAGTATTCTATTATGAATCCCAAATTGAAACTTGTTTCACCTAAGCCTAAGCAAACAAGAAGAACTGCTCCCTCCTATGGTCCAAAGAAGTCAACAAGATCTTCAGTCAAGTCATCTGGTGGTGGTGAGAAGAAAAAGAAGATAGTAAGATTTGTCATTGTGGATGATGAAGAGACAGAGTCAAAAGAAGTTTTTAAGGAGGTAAAGAAAAAAGTAGCTAAGGCCTTTAAAGTTGCAAAGGAGAAACCATCCGCTAGAGCAAAGCCCAGGAAGAAATCAAAGACATCTGGAATAGATGAGGTAATAAAGCAAGTAAGATTTATAGTTAAACCTCCTATGTCCCTAAATGAAATAGTAAATGAGATGGTAAAGAATGGAAATTTGAAACCATTATCAGAGTGGTATGACAATTTTGATGAGAATGGCAAAAGGACTCTAGAAGAAGCTATTGTTGAATATTTGTGTATATAAAAAAGATTTAATAGAATTAATGTCTGAAATACCCAAGAGTCTATATGATGTATTTGATATGATGAGAGTAACTGCAAAAGAATAAGACGAGACTTTAAGAGAATGTGTTAGTAAATTTATGCTCTATGATATCAAAGGAGGAAATTGCAATAATCCTTAAGTTAGCAAAGAATGAGTTTTAGAGAAAAAATAGAGTAAATAAGATAATGATAGGGAAAAATGATGAAGTTATAAAGGACACTGGAAAAAATTTGAGGAAAGATTTACTTTAGAATCAGTATGAGGTTGTTCCTTAGAAAACTCAGGATGATCCGGTACCTAAGAAAATGAAGGATGATACTCCAAAAGTACATACATTTGAGAAGGCAAAGGTTAATGTTCTGAAAGATGTCAGAGATTAGGATATTGCAGACAAGGGTGAAGGGGAAACAAGAAAAGAAAATGAGACTAAGGATGCTCATAAACCTCCGATTGACACCGTGGATCCTATTGAGACAATTGAAAATGATGATGATGCAGAGATGGAGAAGGTGGAGGTTAAGGTTGAAGTTGAAACTGAAGCAAGAGATACTTTAGGGGCAGTGAAGGGCAAGAAAGTTGTTGATGATCCAAAATTTATAAAAGGTCCAATCAATCTCGGCTCTTTTTTCCCCATCTAGAAGCTTCAATTATGAAGAAGTCATAGTGGGAGAGTCCTCAAAGAGAACAGTCTAGACTGTGCAAAAGAGTTACAAAATAGAAACAAGTCAATGTGATGGAGGCAATGCGTAAACAAACTATATTGTATCATGAAAATCAGTTACAAACTACCTGCAACATGTGGGCTCACAAGATTCATCTCATAGGTCAGAGTATAAAACATGCATGTTATGCAACATTCGGTCTCCAACAAGAATGTGAGCCAACTCCGAACCTCCTAACCTTAGGATTGTTCTTCCATGTTCTAATAATTGATTAATGCATGCTTGATTACATTGATTTATATGATCAAGAATGATCCACGTCGGCCCAAGATGGAACAAATGCCAATGAACAGAATGAAACATGTAGAACAATAGGGTCAACCTCTACCAAAGAGATCCTTCTATAAAATTCATAGAATGAAGTGCGGACCTAAGGGAAGGTTGGCCACATACCAAGGAACATTGGAAACAATAAATTGAAGCTCCACAAGCTACGAAAGTGATCTGTAAGATCTTCCAATAGCTAGATAGGTCCAACTGGTCCTAGTGTTCTAAGATAGAAAACTATCTCTGATTTTGAAAGTGATAACTTGCCAAAAAAAGATCCAAACATCCTATAGACTTAGGATAAGTTAGATGAACATGTCCAAAATTAAAATCCATCTCTACAAGATTCGATGTGCAACTGCTAAGAAACTCATAATGAAATGTTGAAACTACAAAATAGGAACAAACAGAAAGAAAATGTTTTTAGTTGATGCAATGTTGCCAAGAACCATGGATGCTCTGCATTAGACAATCGGTGTTGTTAAAAAAAAAAAAAGTAATTCCCTCACTTTGTTGGGGTTAGAGGAAAACCAAGCCAGTCTAGCTCTTCCTAATAAATCCATGATGAATCTTCAACTGGTCTGTCCTTCCATTTCATAAGAAACTCACTCTACCAATTGCTTTGGGTGCTATGTCCAATTCTACTATCCAAAATGTCTTCAATCTGATTTGGTTTCCTTTGGGGTATCTGATGGGATGGGGTTTGGGATAGACTAGCCTAGTTTATGCTCTCGGATCCTTTCCTTGGATCTCCTGGTGTTCTCCTCACACCCTAGGGTCTCTAGGACTTCCTTTGCTTGAGGAATCCCTTGACCTTACCCAATCCACCCACCAATGAGTTGCTATGCTGCTCCTAAGGTCTCACCTACTCATGAGACTCAAAACCCCTTACTATGGCTAATAAGGGCTAAGGTTTGTTTCACACTTTCCAAGGTCTTAGCAAGGTTGTATCAGGTCTTAAACCATGTTTTACATCCACCCATGTTCCCCCAAGAAGTTTCTACCTTCATCATTTCTACTGATTTCACTGTTTTGTGTTTTTGCTTACAAATCAGGGCTACAAGGATTAGACCACTTCGGCCTCCTACCCGGTCCTTTAGGGCTTTCTCTCACAAATGATGCATACACAACGCTAACTCCCAAAATGGACTACCATTCAATTGGCAAGGGCTCAAGGATTTTCTAGGTTTTGGGCTTTCAAGTGGCCGTATAGTGCCTAGGGCGAATTTTGGGGTTTTTTAGGGGTTTTGTGAGGGTTTTGTAGTCTACTTGGGTCATAGTGAAGGTTTTTTGTGTTAGCCACCTTGTTTGGATTGGTGGAGGCTCCTCCTTCACACCAATGTTGCTTCTAAAACTCCTCTACACTTCCTCCAAAGGATGTACTCTCCTCTATCCAACCTTGCTCTCCAAGACCTTTGCAATCTAACCTCTCCTAACTAAGCACTGTCGAGTCTCACCTAGGAGTAGGTCTTTGCTTGGCCTTCCTACATTTTGAAGGGCCCTTCTTGCTTGGGACTATAGTACAGGGTCTTCACATCCATTCCCCATGGTTTCATGGTGGTTCCACAATGGGGAATGAAATTAAGACTTCATTTACACAATCCTGTCCAAAACTAGACAGTAAGAAGACAGTTTACAAACTATTTACACACACACTGAATTTGCAAGTAAAAACCTAAACTAATTGCTAGAAATGAATGTATTTACACCATGAAAAACATTCCACATAGATTGAGATGTTTCTCAATCCATTAACTTGCTTGTTTTCTTCTTACACACTAACTGGTAACAGTTTTACAATCTCAGTCTGATCTTTTTGCTAGGGTCGTACAATGTTTGACATCCAACCCATGAATATAGGGTTTGCAAGTACTTATACTACCTTTGCCTCATTTTGTGTGCCCAAACTAGGGTTTTCCACGCTAACCTAGAGAATTTGACTTTATGGTGGAAAAGTTGCTTGACAACTTTTAAAAGTTGTCATGCAACTTTTGAGCAAGTTTCCCAATGTTGCTTTTTATGACTCATAGACCCACATTGGGCCAACCTAAGGACACCATCATGTTATAAAGGACCCCTAAACACTTCATGGACACACATACCCTCCATTTTCAAGAAAATCACAATCTTGACTCATGACCCCTAAGATCTCCACTAGGACCCTAACTAGGACCTAGTCTAGCACACATGAACTCATGGCTCTTATTCATGTACAATGGCTTCATAAGAAGAATAAGACCAACAAAACAAGAAAGAGAAATAGTTTGGAAGGGTGTTCCTACACCATACTCCCCCTCTGCACAAAACTTAAGAAATAGAAGAAGAGATGAGAGCCGGGTCTATTCCAAGTGCCTTGAACCTGCTCTCCTCCACCCATGTAGCTTTAGATATTTGTTGATCTGCCCATTTCACTAAGTGCTCCATGTAGACCTAGTGTCTATTTGACTTCTTTACCCTTGATTCCAAGATCTCCTCTGCTTTAGGCTTCTTCACCTATGGTAAGACATTAACATCAAGGTCCTGCAGTACCTTGGCTTGGTTCTCAGTCTGCCCTGCTATCTCACCCTTGTACATGATCAAGTCAGCTACATTAAATACTAGTGATATAGCTAAATCTGAAGGTAGGTCAACTTTGTAGGCATTCTTACCATATTGCGATAGGATTCTACAAGGTCCTACCCTTCTCATCTGCATTTTGGTAGGCTTACGACCTTGCATCCTAGCTTTGCTCAAATGGACCATCACATAGTCACCCACCTTGAACTGAACTTCTCTCCTTTTCTCATCCACTTTGGCTTTCAGTTTTTTAGTGGATTCAAGGATGGCCTTCTTAACTTGCTCCTGAAATTCCTTTATGGTTTGAGTGAAGTCTTCTGCTTGCCCACTCTTCATTTCCAAACTACCAAGGTCTCTCAACTCACATACTCCTCTTGGATGTCTGCCATAGACAACCTCAAAAGGACTTCTACCAGTGGTTCTATTCACACTGTCATTATATGCATACTCTTCTTGAGAAATTATTAGGTCCCATGTTTGGCCATACTCCTTAGTTAAACACCTCAACAAGTTACCTAACACCCTATTGATGACTTCAGTCTAACCATCTGTTGGTGGATGGTAAGCTAAGCTAAATGACAAGTTAGTTCCTAGTCTCCTCCATAATGTTTGCCAAAAATGACCCATGAACTTGCTGTCCTTGTCTGAAATAATGCTTAAAGGGAGTCCATGAATCCTAACAATCTCTTTGAAGAAGAGATGTGCAACATAGCTTGCATCATGTGTAGTCTTACATGGGATAAAATGACTCATCTCGAAAAATCTATCTACTACCACATAGATGATGTCCATACCTATTTTTGTCTTGGGAAGTCCTACTACAAAGTCCATGCTTATACATTCCCAAGGTCTGCTAGGGACCGGTAATGGTTGATATAAACCGGCATTGCTTGATCCACCTTTGGCTCTTTGGCATACACCACACTGTTCTACATATCTTTTGACATCCCTTGGCAACTTTGGCTAATAGTAGTACCTCTATACTAAGTCCAAGGTCTTGTTAACTCCAAAGTGTCCACTTAAACTACTATTATGTTTCTCTTGGATGAGGCTCTCCGTCATGGATCCTCTTGGTACACACAACTGGTTACCTTTGAACAAGAGACCATTTTGGAGAGTGTAATCTGCACACTCACCATGGAAATGGTTCTGAAACTCCTTGCAAACCTTTTAAGCTGTTGAGAAGTCTTCATCTCCTTCATATAGGTCTTTGAAATCTTCTATTCCTATGCTTTGCAACTGTAACTCTTGAACTGTCAACAACTTCCTGCTTAATGCATCTACCACCTTATTAAGTTGCCCCTTCTTATGCTTGATGGTGAAGGTGAAGGATTGGAGGTATTCCATCCATTTCAGATGCCTATTAATTAGCTTCTCTTGAGTGTTTATGTAACTCAATGCCTGATTGTCTGTGAACACTACAAATTCTTTTGGAAGTAGGTAATGATTCCATTTCTTAAGAGACTGCACTAATGCATACAACTCTAGGTCATAAGCTGAGTACTTCTTCTTTGCTTCATTAAGCTTCTCACTGAAAAATGCCATAGGTCTTCCCTCTTAACTCAATACACCGCCTACTGCAACTCCACTTGCATCACACTCCAAAGTGAATAGCTTATCAAACATAGGTAGGAGAAGGATAGGTTTTGTGGCTACTTCCTTTTTCAACAATTGAAATGCTTTGTCTGCCTGCTCAGTCCATTCAAACTTAGTTTTAAGACCTCCTTTAATGGTGTCAAGGACTGGTGCACATATACCACTAAAATTTCTCACAAACTTCCTATAGAATTGGGCTAATCCATGGAAAATTCTAACTTCAGTCCCTGTTTTAGGTGCAGGCCAATTCAAGATTGCCTCCACTTTGCTTGGATCCATCTTCAAGGTTCCTTTAGACACCACAAATCCTAAGTAAACCATCTCTTTCTTCAAGAAGTCACACTTCTCTAGGTTGATGGATAGCTTCTCCTCATGCAACCCCTCTAAAACTAACCTCAAATGCTCAAGGTTCTCTTCCTTGGTTTTTCTATAGATGAGAATGTCATCTAGGTACACTACCACAAATCTGCCTGTGAAGTCTTTCAACACCTCATTCATCAACCTCATGAAGGTTCTTGGAGCATTAGTAAGCCCAAATGACATCACAAGCCATTCATACAATCCATCTGTGGTTTTAAAAGCAGTCTTCCACTCATCACCCTCCTTAATTCTTATTTGGTGATAGCCACTTTTAAGGTCTAGCTTGGTAAAATACATAGCCCCTCCTAAATAGTCCATTAGATCCTCTATTCTAGGAATAGGAAACCTATACCTTATGGTAATCCTATTGATTGCTCTTGAGTCAGTGCAAAGTCTCCACTTACCTTCTTTTTTTGATGCTAGCACTACCGGGACTACACATGGGCTGATGCTTTTCTTAATCAGTCCTTGTTCCAATAACTCCTGCACTTGCCTTGCTACTCCTTATTCTGATCAAGTGTGAGCTTATATGTAGCCTTGTTAGGTAAGGATGCACTAGGAAGAAAGTCTATTTGATGACTTATAGACCTTCTTGGTGGGAGTGTTGTAGGTGCTCCATCACTCACTATATCTTTATACTCTTGCAACATTTGCTTCACCTCCTTGGGTATTTCTGCCTGCAACTTATCTACTTCCTCCCTTGGTTTCACAAAGATGGCACACTTCACTATCTCCTCCTCTTGTAGCAAACTCAATAATTCTTTACCAGTAGCCATTAAAACACTAGGTGTCTTTGAAGTGCCCTCTTCATCCTCTATCAAAGACTGAATCTTGAAGGTCTTGCTATCCTTCTTAAAGGATATGGAGTTCTCCTCTCCATCATAGATCACCTTCCTATCAAATTTCCAGGGTCTTCCTAGAAATAAGTGGCATGCATCCATAGGTAACACATCACAAAGGATCTTATCCTTGTATCCTCCAATAGAAAACTCTACCCAAGTCTGCTCATTGACTAGCACACTCTGTCCTTTGTTCAACCAAGTCACTTTGTAAGGATTGGTGTGGGGTATTCTTGTGAGTTTCAACTTCCTAACTGCCTCTTCTGAGATGATGTTGTTAGTTGAGCCTGTATCAACTATCACCTTGCACACTTTACCAAGAACTTTGCATCTCACCCTAAACAGTGCTCTCCTATGTTTGGGTTCCTCCTTAACCGGTTGTCTGATCAAAATCCTATTGAACATCATATTCTCACCAACTTTTGATTCAATCTAGTCCACATTTGGTGTCTTGCTGCTTGAAGAGTCTTCTTGTGCATAAACAACCCTCTTTCCACTGTTTGATGATGTAGGTTGTCAGGGCATCTATATGTCAGGTGTCCCAATTGTCCACAATTGTAACACTTCATAGTTGAAAAATAGGAGTTACCTTTGCTGGTACCTCTACCCCTATTTGGACCACCTTGTGCACCTCTTCCTCTAGAATGTCCTCCTCTGATATTGGCTTCACTACCATGCTCAGTCAACTTGGCTTCTCCTTGGTTCCTTGGCTCATTTGTCTTGCTTTGGTAACCACCTCGGTGATTCACTTGGTCTCTACCTTTGCCTCTACCCCTGTTATTGGAGTCTCCTTTCCTTTTGTTCCTCTCTTCTACCTTGACAGCAAGCTGATGACATTTTTGAATAGTAGTAGGAGTCCATAGGCTTATCTCCTCCTGAATATTCCACTTTAGGCCGCTTAGATACCTAGCCACCTTAATAGATTCATCTTCTTGAACCTTTGATCTAAGACATAGTTTTTGAAACTCTTCGGTGTAGGAAGTTACATCAAGATCTTTTTGCTTCAATCCTTGTCTCTTTTTATGAAGTTGGACTTCATAATCCTTTGGTAAGTAGTTCTCCTTAATCTTACTCACCATAGCTTTCCAATTTGCAATAGGTAGCTTCCCCATGCTAACCCTTTCTTCTTGCAGGTACTTCCACCATGTCAAAGCTGCTCCCCTTAATCTTGATTTGGCAAATTTAACCTTCTGAGCCTCTATCACTCCTTCACACTCAAAGTGGTTTTCCATGCCCTCAATCCATTCCATAACAGTGTCTATGTCCATTCTTCCACTGAAATGTGGCAATCCTTCAAAGGCTTTGGTGTTCAAGGCCTTAATAGCCTTCACAAAAGGTTCTTCATTGAATAAGGGATCTAGTTCAGGAATTATGTCATCTATGTCTATAGTTCTCTTGCCTTTACCCTTGGTGTGTTCATCCCAAGGTTCATGTGTCCTCTGATCCACCACTTCCTGCAGTTTATCCCTTATCTCACTCATTGCTACTTCAAGGAGTCTATTCTTCTCTTTTTGCTCTTCTACTTCTCTAGCCAGCTCTGCATTAGTAACCATTCTGCTCTCCCCTACTGATTCACTAGTATATAGAGACATACACAGTCCTCCAAGTCTTTAACTGAGCTCTGATACCAATCTGATGGGATGGGGTTTGGGATAGACTAGCTTAGTCGATGCTCTTGGATCCTTTCCTTGGATCCTCTAGTGTTCTCCTCACACCCTAGGGTCTCTAGGACTTCCTTTTCTTGAGGAATCCCCTAACCTTGCCCAATCCACCCACCAATGAGTTGCTATGCTGCTCCTAAGGTCTCACCTACTCATGAGACTCAAAACCCTTTACTATGGCTAATAAGGGCTAAGGTTTGTTTCACACTTTCCAAGGTCTTAGCAAGGTTGTATCAGGTCTTAAACCATGCTTTACATCCCCCCATGTGCCCCAAGAAGTTTCTACCTTCATCCTTTCTATTGATTTCAATGTTTTGTGTTTTTGCTTACAAAACAGGGCCACAAGGATTAGGACCAATTAGGCCTCCTACCCGGTCCTTTAGGGCTTTCTCTCACAAACGATGCATACACAACCCTAACTCCCAAAATGGACTACCATTCAATTGGCAATGGCTCAAGGATTTTCTAGGTTTTGGGCCTTCAAGTGGCCGTATAGTTCCTAGGGCGAATTTTGGGGGTTTTTAAGGGTTTTGTGAGGGTTTGTAGTCTGCCTGGGTCACAGTGAAGGTTTTGTGTGTTAGCCACCTTTTTTGGATTGGTGGAGGCTCCTCCTTCACACCAATGTTTCTTCTAACACTCCTCTACACTTCCTCCAAAGGATGTACTCTCCTCTGTCCAACCTTGCTCTCCAAGACCTCTGCAATCTAACCTCTCCTAACCAGGCACTGTCCAGTCTCACCTAGGAGTAGGTCTTTGCTTGGCCTTCCTGCATTTTGACGGGCCCTTCTTGCTTGAGACTATAGTACAAGGTCTTCACATCCATTCTCCATGGTTTCATGGTGGTTCCACAACAGGGAATGGAGTTAAGACTTCATTTACACAATCCTGTCCAAAACTAGACAGTAAGAAGAGAATTTACAAACTATTTACACACACACTCAATCTGCAAGTAAAAGCCTAAACTAATTGCTAGAAATGAAAGTATTTACACCATGACAAACATTCCACATAGATTCAGACGTTTCTCAATCCATTAACTTGCTTGTTTTCTTCTTACACACTGACTGGTAACAGTTTTACAGTCTCAGTTTGATCTTTTTGCTAGGGCCGTACAATGTCTGACATCCAACCCATGAATTTAGGGTTTTCAAGTACTTATACTACCTTTTCCTTAGTCTGTGTTCCCAAACTAGGGTTTTCCATGCTAACCTAAAGAATTTGACATTATGGTGGAAAAGTTGCTTGACAACTTTTAAAAGTTATCATGCAACTTTTGTAACTTTTGAGCAAGTTTCCCAATGTTGCTTTTTATGACTCCTAGACCCACATTGGGCCAACCTAAGGACACAACCATGTTATAAAGGACCCCTAAACACTTCAAGGACACACATACACTCCATTTTCAAGAAAATCACAATCTTGACTCATGACCCCTAAGATCTCCACTAGGACCCTAACTAGGACCTAGTCTAGCACACATGAGCTCATGGGTCTTATTCATGTACAATGGCTTCATAAGAAGCATAACACCAACAAAACAAGAAAGAGAAATAGTTTGGAAGGGTGCTCCTGTACTAGTATCTTCTTTTCCAAGTTTGCAACACTGTCCTCATCGAATTATGTTTCATGATACTAGTGTAGATATGCAATGTTGAATATAGGTGAAATGCACAAGCTATCTAGTAACTCCACTTCATATGCATTCCCGAAACTGAATTTCCTCAAGATCTTAGAAGGTCCAAATTTTCTTATCTTCAACTTATTATAGGTTCCAATTAGAAATATCTCTTTTCTTAGATACACCATCACTTCATCTCCCACTTCAAATCATTTATCTCCTCTTCTCATATGATTTCTCCTTATACTTACTATTCATCTCCTCTAAATGTTGTTTAACGTGAGCATGCACTGCCTTCATATTCTCTACAAATTCTTCTACTTCTACACTCCTTTTGTTGGATATTGAGTTGTTGTTAGGATATGTTGTTGTCATTGATGTCAACATATTCCTATTTTTTAGTGTTGCAGAGAGTTGTTTTGGTGTTTCAGTATTTGTAGTGAGTTGATCTAGTTGGTTTATTTTTTTGGTATGCTAAATCAACTAGAGATAATTCATTCCATATATTGATTTCATGATTCTAAGTGGTGATTTGATCGAGTTGTGGATTCTGGTATAGAATTTGGTTTTTCAGTGTTCAGTATTGCAGTATTTTGGTGTTTGATCCATTGTGCTTCGGAATGATTATATCCTATGTTGCGGATTTGGGAAAGTGTTTGGGATGTTCATGTGTATATTCATTTCAGATGGTTCATGATTTTGTTCTCTGCAAGTCATCTTTCTTGTCCAAGTTGTTGTTGTTGAGTGTTCTTGAGTATTAGCATGATGATCGATGAAGATTTGATTAAGTTGTGTTGGTGCAACTATGGCGGATGATTCTAACATTCTTGTTGGTATTTTCTAATCATGTCCTATTTGTTTTGGTGGTTCACATTGATCATTGTGTGTGTTATTAAATATATTATGGGTCCAGTGATATTCTTTATGTTATGCGACATTTTCAGTGGTGTAACATGTTGCCGTTGATCTTGGCGAGATTTCTGGTGGTGTTACGGATTTGTGGAGTTGTTTTGGGTCCATGTGCTATGTTTTCATGACATTATGTTGGTCCAATGGTTCATTTATGTATTGTGTGATGTAATTTTATAACTAGGTGTTAAGGGTTGAGCCGACCCTATAGTCAAGGTTGATGATTTGTATAAATATGTGTGTTATATTCATGTAATTTGAGTATGGGTATTGATTCTGCATTATCAGAGAGTGGTGTATGTGCAATCAAGTGAATTTATATTTCAATGTGAAGTGTAGAGAAGAGTGTGTTGCAGGAAAGATAATTGTGCTCACTAATACATTTAGCCTAAAATTTCGATGGAGGTTTCTGACGGAGAAGGTATATTGTGATCAAACTTGATTTTTTTTGAAAAAATACCCGATTTCATCGGAATTCTGACGATAATGCAACGTTTGGTTTCGACGAAGAAGGAATTGGCAATGACATTAGGGTTTTTTTAGAAAAAGTGCCCGCATTCGTCGAAAATCTGACGACCACGTGCATTACTTAAAAAAAAAGAAAAGACCAAGTCATTTCATAAATCCCGCCTCTTTACAAAATCCTGCCTCTCATTCGTCCTGCCTCTATAGCAAACCTGTGGGTTTAATCATGGTGGGGAAGATCATTGGTGTGACAAACATGGCCATAGTGGGGAACAAGGGAATGAAGTGCCAAGGGCTAGCACATAACCAGCGAGGACGACCGCAAGGGAGCCCAAAATGGGTTGTGTAAACGGTGATGCCCGGGCCTCCATCAACAACAATAAGAGCTACGGATGGAAGAAGAAGTCATCTTGTCCTTCAATTTGTACATTTAGGTTCAAGGTGTGTAGGTTTCTTTTCTTTATTTCTTAAATGGAACCAGTTATGAATATGGGAAATTGCTTCTTCATCTTTCATTTCTTCAAAATTAAGAATGATGGTAGGATGGCTAGAAGAACACCCTTCTTCAAATCTTCCACAAAATTGTTCTTCAAAATCTTCTTCTTCACTTATATATCCCATTTGCACAATTAAGATATTGGCCTTCTATATGAATCTCATGAAGGAGTTCTGGCTTCCTAGTTAACTTATTTATTAACTAGTCTTCATTAGTTTACTAATTTGAAAGAAATTAGGAAAGGTCTAGTACCTTGTAGAGTCATTATAAAAGTTTCAAAAGAAGATTGTGATTTACCTTCCTCTAAATGTGTTACTAGTATAGGGAGATCCTCTCTCCTCTACTTCCTTGATCTTCTTGAGACCTATTCATTCTTATAGTATGTAGTTCAGTTAATTCATATATCATACTAAAAACCCCATCTTCATTATTTTCATCATTGATCTTTGAGAATAGATTCAAAAAAGTCATATTGCTTATAGAGATATATGTCTTCTTCTACTACACCCCTCCATGATATTGCATTAGTCATGCAGACTAATTTAACAATTGTGTTCTTACAAGAGCAATTTGAAGTGATGTGGCAAAGCTTGTTGCAAATATAGTAGATTATAATTTTGGATCGAGGCTTGGGATACTTGCACTTGCAAAGGTAAGTGTGCTCGGAGCATGAAAATGATGATGATTAAAGGATCACTTACAAAAAAATGAGTTTGTATTTTTTGTGAGAGTAATGCTTGTGAGTAAAGGGCTAGCAACCAAAGGGGCCAGTTTAAGGAAAGTAAGGATCAAGAGACTTGTTTTATTGCTTAGTAAAATTTTGAATATATTTGTTCTGATTGATGAAATGAATAGTTTCAATTTTAGCCATATCAATGAGATGAATCAAAGAACAAGTAGCAATAATTGTTGGTGTAATAGGGATATTACCTAGCTACTTCCACTATTAGGTCATTTTTATGCCTTATCATTTAAGTTTACTTAAGGTATACATAGGATACTTATCACTTTATGTCTCATATCATAAGATTAAGATACTTTCATAATCTTATGATATCCTACATGTCTCGTCTTGACCTATATAATCAAGAGGTTCTATTTATAATCTCATTCATTCATATTGTAAACTTGCATTCATTGATAGGAATATAGTTTGTTCGTGTCATATTGATCTTCTCATTTTGTTGTGCTTTCCATTAGACCTCTAGATCTTGGGTGGCTATCTCCATAGTCAAATCTTAAAATATTTACCTTTCTAGATTCTATGAAAGAAATGGTTTTATCAAGAATATCATATGGAATAGCTTCTAAATATTTGCATTTGATAACAATATTGTTAGAGCATTTTGCTTTATAGGAAAATAATCTAAACTAGACTTTCTTTTTCAAGCTAAGACAAAACAAAGTAAGGTAGTACAATAATCACTTTCTCTAAATTGAGATTCTTTGGCAAAATTTTCCAAAAAAATCTCTAAATTAGTCACATAAACATACTTTCTCACTATCTTCTCCTCCATATAACCCCTTGGATCAAATAAGGGTATAATTCTGAATGCTCTCAAGTTATACATAGTAATATCTTTGTCACATTGTTTTAAGTTTCATATCTCATGGCAGTGGTTACTCTTGTCATATGATTGCTATTGTGTAGATGGGTCCTTGAGCCCTAGTTTAATCCCATTTTTTTTATCTATATCAAAGATATTCTTGGCATCCTCACTCAATGGCGATCAAGCTCTCCCTACCCAGATTAACCTATCTCTAAATTTGGAAAATGGGTGCAAAAGTTTAAGTATGAGTACTCTTTGGTTATTTGTCATGCTTGTAAGGAGAAAATTAATGATGAAACTTTCCCTATTTCCCAGGAGATTCAAAATATTGATTCTAATCAAGGGAGTTCCCCTTTGGATTGTTTAAGGATATATAATGCTTTGGTTTTTAATGATGGATGTGCCAATGATATTATGTCCCTTCATTATCTCAAGAAAATAGGATTTGGAGAGAAGGGTCCTTCCTTTGTGCTCAATCAAAGAGCTTTGGATCAATTTTTTAAACCACCCTGATTTTAGGATGGTTCATTTTTGCTTTAGTTATTCTGCCTCTTATTGTTTTGTTGTTTTGGAGCTGTTTTGTTTTGTTGTTTTGTTGGGATTAATGCTTCATCTTTCTCTTTGCACAAGGGATTAGGGCCCTTTCAAAATCCCTTCTTATCTAATTAAAAACACTCAATGATGATGGATCATTATAGTCCCCCCTCTATGCTTGGATTTAAAAATAGAATGAACTCTAACTACTTGTTTAGTTCTAATAGAATATGACATTAAGGTACCTAGGTAGCATAAGAGGTTGTTCACTAAATTCTTCCACCTTAATGATAGTTAATGTTAAGGATTGAATGAAACAAACTCTTGTTCATGGATCACCTTCTTAGCCTCCTATGGAAGTCATTCTTTGTGTGGTCTGCCATGACCATAATCAGGGTCTTAATAAATGTATTAGATACTCTCTATTATCAATAAGAGAGTTATCATAATATAGTCATGGTGAGTGGTTACAAATAAGATTAGTGGGTCCATAGTTCCCACTTGGTTTGTACTTAGAAACATTATCATTTCTTAGTTGTATGGAAACTACAAATTCATGCATCTAGGCAACAATAAACACTAGCTATTATATGATTCCACTAATGAGAAAAGCCTAGTCAATCTTATAGCTTGTGGAATTAGTCATGCCCCTCATATAGAATATCTATATATGGAGTATTCTTGCCTATAGATTACCTATTATTTTGCTTAATAATGTGATTATTTCATATACATCATAAAAGTTCCCTTCTAATATGTTCGTGCATCAATCTTGAAACCATATTTTTATTAACCAACCAATGATAAGAATTATCTTAAACACGCCTCTATATTTGAATCCCACTAGCTTTGATAATCAACCATAATAACCTTAACATTGCATCGACGACAACAATGCCTAATAAATCATCAATTGTCTTATGTGAATCTAGCCAAAGCCAACCCATCAAATCCACTAATCTCCCTTGCATCCCAATCATAAAATTTTGTGGTTGTTGGAACAAGCTTGGGAGATTGAAGAGATATAAGGAACATTTCAACTTCCAAAATACCGAAGGAACAAAAATAATTAGCTAACACATCTTTTTTTGGGAATTTTTGTATTTAGTTCTTCCTTTGCAAATCAACATACCCTATTTTGGTTTCCCAAATATATATTAAATAACTTTGAAGATAAATTGGGAAGAGAATCCATCATATAGATATTTCTTTTCAACAGCCTTAGAGGACATTGTTTTGTCTATCATTTATTATAATAGCTAATACCCAATTTTTTTATAAGATAACAAGCAAAACCTCCTCTTCACAAAATATGTTTTCCTTAATAATCCAAGAATGAAAAAAGGAACCCACATTAAAATTACTTACTCCCTACCATGAAGGCAAAAGAACATCCAATTTAAAGATAGATGTACCAAAAGGAAAGAAATATCACCTCAAAATCTGTCTTGAACTTATACATTGAATCTATACACATGAGAATCCCCTTAATAACTCTCTCACAACTTTCAATGCTAGAAGAATGAGTGTTTTCACAAGACTTTCATACTATGATATTTATATCAAGATTCACTTGCATAGTTTTAGAGTCAAGTTGACCCATTCTCATGAGTAGTTTACATGAACCCCTCATAAGAATGGATCACTTAGTACTCATTTCATCAAAGTGATGCTCAAAGCGGTGAAGCATTAGGGATTCCTAGGGGGTCACCCATACTAATACTACTCTAAATCAAGAACGTTTAACCATGTAGATTGTCCCAAGATCAAACCCATTCAACTTGCCACCCCATTTTCAAAACCTTCATCAAGTGGTGTGCTTTATAAACCATTCATTATAGAGAAAATTTTGCTTATCCATTGACAAGTGGGAGGTGTTGATGTGTTTTTTATGCAGATGCGAACGTAGAATAAAATACCCAAAAGTATCTTATCCTCTCTTGAACAAAGTTACTCAAATGCTGGAGATTTGCTTAAGGATCACTTGAGACAACTCCAAGGTTCTGGTATGTCGGGTCATGACATGTGGATAAAGATAGTTGGTTGATGTGATTGCTGGTATCACAAGGGGACTTATGATGAATTGTCGAATGCTTGAATAGCTGGAACTTGATCATCTGATATTTCAATCTCGCAATGCTTTTTGTCCTAAACTAACTTGAATTGAAAAAAGGGCAAAAGGTGAAGTGTTAATAAAATTTATTCTAAGGCCTAGACTTTAAGAAGATGGATGAATGATTAGATGGAATCCTATTGAGTGAGGTCTCAACATAGGGTTATATGAGACAGGGGTAAGTTCAATAGTGATTTCTCCTCTACAACCTTTGCCAGTTTGTGCGAAAATGAGAGCTTGACAACATTCTTTCGCTTTTAGCTAGCTAAATTTTTCAAGAACTTTATCTCTAGATTTAATATTTCTTTTCTTGCATGAATCTATTAATTTTGAGATAACAGATCTTGCCTTCATGAATTGATCCTAGTTTATCCCTTTAACCCTGATTAATTTATTTAGAGTGTTTAGTTCCATTTTAATCCTTTCTTTTACAATTAAATATTATTAAAAAATTGTATTATTGTTCCAAATTTTGTTCCATATTTTTGTAGGAGATATTGGAATGAGACTAATAGGAAGAGAAGTAAACATGAGTCACAATGAGCACTTTAGAATAAATCTAAACATTATAAGGAAGAGTAGCTTGGAAAAATAGAAGCGTAATTTATTTTCCAATATGCAAGATTATTACTTGGGAAAGAATCTTGAAAGAGGATTGAAAAGATTCCTTGAGCTAAAATTGTCTCACTTATCCAAAATTATGAGGAAGGATTCATTAATGAAATGGTCATTAACAAGATGGAGAGAATAATAATTAGGAAGAGATATTTCACATGCTACTAGGTGACTAGATTGGAGAGAAACTAGAGGCAAATCATTTAGCTTGGCCATGACACAAAGTCTTAGAATAGATGCCAACCTTGGTGAATGGAATGAAAATCCCAAACAATTAATGAGTGGTGAGACAAGTAGAGGCATCTATAAATTTTGTTTTGAATAAAATAAAGAAAAAATGGGACTAAAACCAAGGGAAATGCACATGGAAAGGATATGATGAAAATCAAAATAAATAGTTTGAAGATAATATTAGTTACCTAAAGGATATTCCACTTGATTATTTGGTATATCATAACTATTTTGAGAAATTTTGAAACCATTAGAGGTACCTTTTGCTTCTGTAGATGAGGCATTCATTCATGTTGAAGTTGTGATAGCTTATTTGCCTCTTTATAGACAACAAATTATCCATACGAATTATCATATATACTTGTAACCTCCATCCCAAACCACCTATTTCACTCTTCTTCCTTTGTGTACCTCTTTTATTCTTCCATTACCTCTTCTCTTACCTAAATTCAATCCAAAACATAGTGTATATAGCATCAAAAAAATTCCACATTTGATTAATATTATCCACAACATATCAAAAAGACAAATACCACACTTACTATGTCATCAACCAAAAATAATTTACTTACATATTCAAAGAGTTCAATAATGGAGAAACATCCATGCGGTGCTCTACACATGTCCTTGAAGGTTCAAGAAATACTTATCCTCTATTGGTCCAAACTTTAAATCACTTTCCATGCATGAAAATAATTGCAACCATACAAAATTTCCCACCCAATAGATTCTCTCAAACTAGTTTACTATCTTAACATAGGGTCAAGGAAAAGCGGGCCAAAATAGGAATCCAAGTGTCTTAAAAGCCTTCAAGACCATAGTGGTGAGGATTGAATTTCTTTCTTTAGTGGTATCTTTCTCTAGATTAATTAGTTGGGGATTCTATTAGGATCTTTTCCTAATTAAAACAAAAATATAAAGATTACATCCCTAAATATTGCATTCATAATAGAATAAATTTCTGTAATATTGAGACTAAATTCATAATAGATTTATAGTGATGAATAAAGAAATATTTAAGATTATCAAAAAATAGATGTTTTCTTTCTCCCAACCGTCATTGGATATTGGCTGATCTTTGAGGCATTATGTCAAATAGTTCATGTGCCTTATCTAAGCTTACATATTTTGCATGCATGTGTACCTGGGCAGTTGCACTACAACATCTATACTAACTAATCACATTTGGTTGGAAGTTTCTAAATCCATTTCAAACACATCTTGTGCATATCCTGCAATCATAGCATTCCATTAGATCGTGTTTCTTTGATGCATCTCACTAAATAGTTCATGCGCTTTCATGTCTATACTTCCACATTTTCCAAACATGTCAAACAGAGCATTTCCAACCGTAAGCATCTGATATTAATTGCCCTTACCTTCTTTTTTTGATGGAATCCCATACTCTATTTCAAAGCTCCCATTTTGGCATAGGTAGAGAGTACGCTGGCAAATAAAGCTGATCAAAATGGAAATCTATTTGTTGCATTGACTGCATTGTGAGGACGCTTATGTATTTCATCGACAACATTAAGCAGGAAAGGACATGAGAATATCTCCTCGAATACGTATTCTATGACAGCTGCGAGGTAGATGAGAGTTTCTTATGCCATTTGCTTTGTCTATGCAGTCAAATGCGAGAACACTGTTTGGATTCAAATGCTAACAATGATTGTCTTTTTAACGGAAACAGACAGGAAGGGATGTCAAGGGAAGGAATGGGCCCACAACACACCTAAGCAGTCAAAGCTTAGTGTGTGTTGTTTAAGGCTGCCCCCTTAAGACATCATAATTGATTGGCTCTTCACTCCTAAGACCTTCAAAAGTCTTTAATGGATTCATTGAGTCCTTTTGTCTTCCAAATTCACCTGCACCAACTTGAATTCTCCTTCAATGCTTGATTGCCTGTTCACTTAGAATTGAATTGATTTTATAACTAAGAGATCACTTGAATTATAGGTAGACCCCTTCAAATGACAAGGTAGGCTTCCTTTTATACCTTATATATGTCTTGAAAGCATTTTATCATGATGGCTTTAAATTAAAGTACTTTCTCTTCTATTTGGTATTGGTGGAGCAGAGGTTACATTGCATCATCCTAGGATACATATTTCCGTAGATACAACACAAGTTAAATGTATCCCAGGTCGATGCAAAGCAACCTCTACTACAGAGATCACCAAAAAATAGAGACAGAACTTTAATTTAATGCAATCAGGATAAAAGTCTTTAATCAAGACAAATAAAATTTGAGTTTGATTGTCATCATTTACTTTGCCAAATTCTTCACACGTAACTCCTGAATCAATTTCCTACTTACAAGAATTTTATTATGTCTCAAATATAGGGAAATAGAAGGCTTCAAATAGAAAACTTGAACATGCAAGTAAATCCATTGACTAACCAGAAGAACAAAATTAAGGAACGGTTTGATCATTTGAGAGATGTTGTAGACTTGCAACTCACCAGCTAAGTTTTTGCGGGTAAGAATTTTTTTTGTTTTGGTTATGGTTGTGGTGTTTATAGGGAGACATTTACAAATTTAAATCTATTTTCACTATTTAATGGTTTATGGGTTTGTAATGGTAATTTAATGTTCTTTCATATTTTTGTATATATTCTTTATAATAGCCTATTATATTGATTTGTTCTATTATGCATAATGGTGTGGGTCAGACGACTTTGCCGTCGGTGCATGAAAGCATTGAACGAGTTCTACTTTTAAAAATTACATGAAACATTTTTAATTTATTTGATTCAGTGTTATTTGCAAAAAATGATTATCAATGATGTTTCCTTTCTCCAAGAATTGTCTAGGATCTTTTCATTAGATCATATGTAACATCAAATGACTAAATCTTTTCATTACAAATGCTTATTTTATTTAATTATTATTTGAGCATGAATTAAAATTTATATCTGTACGGAAGTAGAACATACAAGTTGAAGAGTCATGTGCAAGCAAATTTCCTAAAAGAAAGCAAGCAGGCATTATCTTGAATGACATGGAAACAAGCTCATCAGTTGCTTAGAATAGAGCAATTGGAGAATGGCAGAGGAAAGTGTTTAAGGGTGATAAATAGATAGATAGTATGCAATACAAACAAACAATGTCTGGAGTGTCTGATGTGACGTCTCTAATTTATGTCCGGAGGGACTAACTGGTTTTGGAGTTCCTACGAAACCTATTGGGCCACAAAGGAAATCAATGTGTTCATGCAAGGAGCACCTTTTTTCTATTATGAGAATGATACTTTTGCACCGAGGGATATTTGGAAGTCAATATCCAAAAATTTCTATAGTGTGGAACCAGAGTTGGCTCGAAGTAATTTTCAGCTTTCAGAAGACCAAGAGCTTATGTACACAATCTCCCAATAGAAGGGCAATTTCAAGAATTACCTCTCCCCCCCATGACTATTCAGGAAGCACTTCCTCAGACAAAGGACTATTGGCCTCCATGGGATTAAAGAAAAAAATTGAAGCATAGACTCTAGACGATGTGGTGGTGTCCTTCGTGAAAAACTCTACACTATAATTGAAAATTCATGAGGGAAACTACAAGATAGTGAAGAGAAATACAATCTTGAAAAGTGGGAAGAATGGATCTTGGTTTGGGTGGGGCCAAGTCAGGTGGCTCCTCTAGAGATTGACGAGATAGAAATCATATTAGGATTTGAAAAAGATCACACTCATGGAACTTCGAGTGTGAGTGATTGATTGTGGTGTTTGGGTAATGCATTCCAAATAGATACAGTTGCATGCCATCAGGATAAAAGTCTTTAATCAAGACATTACCCATTTGGAATGCAACTGTATCTATTTGGAATGCATTACCCAAACACCGCAATCAATCACTCGCACACGAAGTTCCACGAGTGTGATCTTTTTCAAATCCTAATATGATTTCTATCTCATCAACCTCTAGAGGAGCCACCTGACTTGGCCCCACCCAAACCAAGATCCATTCTTCCCACTTTTCAGAGATTGTATTTCTCTTCACTATCTTGCAGTTTCCCTTGTGAATTTTCAATTATAGTGTAGAGTTCTTCACGAAGGACACCACCACATCATCTATAGTCTATGCTTTAATTTTTTTCTTTGATCCCATGGAGGCCAATAGTCCTTTGTTTGAGGAAGTGTTTCCTGAATAGTCATGGGGGGGAGAGGTAATTCTTGAAATCGCTCTTCTATTGGGAGATTGTGTACATAACCTCTTGGTCTTCTGAAAGCTGACAATTATACTTCGAGTCCGCCAACTCTTGTTCCACATTATAGAAATTTTTGGATATTGACATCCAAATATCCCTTGGTGCAAAAGTATCATTCTCATAATAGAAAAAAGGTGCTCCTTGCATGAACACATTGATTTCCTCCAAGTGTGGCCCAATAGGTTTCGCAGGAACTCCAAAACCAGTTAGTCTCTCCAGACATAAATTACAGACGTCACATTAGACACTCTAGACATTGTTTATTTGTATTGCATACTATCTATCTATTTATCACCCTTAAACACTTTCGTCTGCCATTCTCTAATTGCTCTCTTCTAGGCAGCTGATGAGCTTGTTTCCATGTCATTCAAGATAATGCCTGCTTGCTTTCTTTTAGGAAATTTTCTTGCACATGACTCTTCAACTTGTATGTTCTACTTCCATACAGATATAAATTTTAATTCACACTCAGATAATAATAAAATTAAATAAGCATTTGTAAAGAAAAAATTTAGTCATTCGATGTTACATATTATCTGATGGAAAGATCCTAGACAATTCTTGGAGAAAGGAAACATCATTGATAATCATTTTTTGCAAATAACACTGAATCAAATAAATTAAAATGTTTAATGCAATTTTTAAAAATAGAACTTGTTCAATGCTTTCATTCACCGACGGCAAAGCCATTTGACCCACACCATTTCTCGCTGTTGGAATTCTGACGATAACTAATGGAACGCCCGACGAGGATGTTGTGCATCCGACGACACTCCTCTGTCGGAATTTTATCCTTTGGAGTCGGAATTCCAACGATAGGCAGAGATCGCAATGGTATTCTTTTGGGGTATGAGCATCCATGGTGGCCGTCGGAAAGGTTGGAGGTGATGTCGGAATTGCGATGACCACAAGGATAGTCCGAACTTCCGACACAAAGTTTTCGATGGCTTTTTTTGTTAGTAGTGCGATGAAATTTGGTCAGAATTTCGATGATTTACCGTCGAAATCTTGACCCGAATGTACTAGTGGCTTAACCGGAACTGTCACTAGGCATTTAGAGATGCTATTATTTTAGTTCATCTTAATTGGATTGTAGTCTAAATATTATTGTAAGGTAATGATTCTTCCCTAAGGGTTGTAGCCTTCTGGGTCATCATATTTTGAGCAGTGAGCTCTAGGCAGTGTGTCGGAATGCATGTGCATTCTCATCTGTAATATTTACACATACTACTGCAGAGTATCATCTTATTGTGGGTAGGTTCCCACCGTGGTTTTTCCTTTAATTGGGTTTTCCACGTCAAAAAACTTGGTGTTATGTTTGTTTCTATTGTTATGTTTATCTTTATTCTTGTTGCAGTTGATCAGATATGAGATTGTGATCAAATTGTTTAATCCGGTGAAAACTAATTCACGCCCCCCCTCTTAGTTTTTCTTCATTGTTGTTTCTAACAATTGGTATCAGAGATAGATCCTTCGAAAGAAGCTTGACCGCTTGAGGAGATTCAGGATGGCAACCTATGTGTTCAAGAAAGAGAGTCCTAGATTTGGTGGAAACAATTACACTGTATGGAAGGATTGAATGGAGTGTCATTTGAAGTCTCTTGGAGAACATTATTGGAAGATTACAAAGAATTCCTATAATGTTCCTTAGAATGGTCTGGTCACTATTCCTAAGATCAAGGATGCTGAACATAAAATAAGAGCTAAGGAAGCATTGTTGAGTGCCTTGACTAATTCAAAGATGACTAATGTGATGGGTTTGGAGACTGCATGTGAGATATGAGAGAAGTTAGAGACCTTGTATGAAGGAGATAATCATATCAAAGATGCTAAGTTGCAGAGTTTGAAAGGAAAATATGAGATGTTGAATATGGGAGATGATGAGAACATATCAACCTTTATGGTTAAGGTGAATGAACTTGTTATGAACATCAAATGTGTTGGAGGAACTCTTGAGGGAGATGAGATTGTTGCTAAAGTGCTGAGATACCTACCTCCTTCTTACAAATCTAAATTTGTTGCTATTGATGAGATCCAGACTGTGATTACTATGATAAGAGACATGTTGGTTGGTAAGCTGGCTACATCTGAGTTGAGTGAATTTGGAGAATCATATGGTAAATCTGAGACTGCATTTAAAGCCTCTATATCCAGGAAGCAAAAGTATGATCTGGGATAGAGTTCATCTAAGGTTTAAAGATATGAAAGAGAAATGATAGAGATGGAAGAAAAATAAAAGAGTTGGATGAGCTTGAAGTACTTATTTCTTAGAGATTTCCTAAGGGAGCTAGTGAGTATGATGTAAAGTTACCTTTGAAATGTTTCTCTTGTAATAAGATAGGATATTTTGCTTCTAGATGTCCTAAAAGAATGTCAAGATATGATAAGCATGATAGATATGAGAGACATGATAAGCATTACAAGCCCTATAAACCTAACCGGAAGTACAAATATTAGAAGAGATTTTATTATGTTGCTAATGAAGGTGTGGCAGATGAGGAGTCTGAGAATGGAAGTTCAAAAGATGAATTTGTAATTATTGCTATCAAGGAAGATTATTTGATACTAGTGAATTCTACAAGTTGCACTATTGAGGAGAAAGCTTTGGCTGCTAAGATTGAAGAGAAAGATGAATTGGTAATTGATAGTGGTTGTTCACATCATATGATAGGTGATAAAAGAAAATTTGTGAATATGCAAAAGTATGATGGTGGTATGGTGAGATTTGGAGATGATAAAGATTGGGTGATTCATGGTAGAGGTTATATTTGTTTTGATGGTAAGCATAATACTGATGATGTCTTATATGTTGAAGGTTTGAAGAATAATATTTTGAGTGTTGGATAGATGGTTGATAAGGGATATGATATGCAATTCAAGAATGGTAAATGCAAGATTCTGAATGCCTCTAGTATAGAGATTGCATTTGGGACTAAGACTAAAGGTAATATATTTCACTTGAATTTTGGTGAGAAAAGTTATTTGATTTCTCAAATAGATGAAAGTTGGTTGTGGCATAAAAGGATGTGTCATGTTAATTTTGACTACATGATTAAGATAAGTTATACTCAAGTTGTTAGAGATTTTCCTAAGATTGTGAAACCTTGTAATCTGATATGTAAAGAATATCAGTTAGGAAAGAAAACAAGAATTTCATTCAAAAGTAAGCAGTATACATCTAATGGATTATTAGATCTTATGCATTCTGATTTGTGTGGTCCTACAAGAGTGAGAAGCATGCAGGATAAAAAATGTTTCATGTTATTGATTGATGACTGCTCTATAATGATGTGGGTTACTTTTCTAAGGGAGAAATCAAAAGCATTGGCAAAATTCAAGATATTCAAAGCTAAGTTGGAGACAGAGATAGGGTTGAAGCTTAAATGTCTGAGAGCTGACAGAGGAGGAGAATTCACATCCAATGAGTTTCAATCATTTTGTGAAAGGAATGGAATTAGAAGATAATTATTTGCTCCTAGAACTCCTTTAGAATGGAGTTGTTGAAAGGTAAAACATAACTATTTTGGATGCTTCTAGGACTATGTTGATTGAAGGAGATGTTGCAAAGACCTTTTGAAGAGAAGTTGTTAGCACTACTATTTACACATTCAACTAGGTGTATATAAAAAGTGATTCTGGTAAAATTCCTTATGAGTTATGGTTTGGTCATGTTCCTATAGTTAGATATTTCAAATTTTTTGGAAGTAAATGTTATATCAAAACATATGAAGATATAGGAAAGTTTGATGCAAGATGTGATGAAGGAATCTTCTTGGGTTATTATACTAAGAGAAAGGCCTACCAGTGTTACAATAAGAGGTTGAAGAAGATAGTGGAAAGTGAAAATTTGAAGGTTGATGAATGTCAAGGAAAAAAAAGCAGAGCATGCGAATATGAGTTTGATGATTAGAATGTTATTTCAAAGCCTGTCCAGACTAAGAACCTCAAGAAGAATGCTCTGGTAGAGATAGTTAATCTATATATTTTTGTTGCTACTGATTAAGTTCAAGAACCCGAGAATCAGAATAATCAAAAAACTCTGAAGTATGTAAAATTAAATCATTCAGAAAATCAGATTATTGGTGAGAAAAAAAAGATGTGATAACTAGGAGAAGGATTGTTGTTGAAGAGATATGTTTGATTTCTAATATTGAACCTAAAGATGTTGCAAAAGAATGTAAAGATGAGAATTGGATAAAATCTATGGAAGAAGAGTTGAATCAGATTGAGAAGAATAATAGATGGGAACTTGTTTCAAGACCTAAAGACAAGAATGTGATTGGTATAAAATGGGTGTTCTAGAATAAATTGAATAAAGTCAATGAAGTGGTTAGAAATAAAGAAAGATTGGTATGTAAATGGTGTTCTCAGATGGAAGGAATTGATTACAAGGAGACTTTTGCTCCGGTAGCTAGAATTGAAGCTGTTAAATTACTTCTTGCATATGTTGCTTATAAGAATTTCAAGGTATATCAGATGGATGTTAAGTCAGCCTTTTTGAATGGATATTCAGAAGAGGAAGTCTAGATTGAGCAACTGGATGGATTTTCATTATCAGATGAAGAATACATGGCATGCAGATTGAAGAAAGCATTGTATGGACTTAAACAAGTCCCTAGAGCCTGGTATGCTAGATTGGACAAGTATTTGATGAAGTTGGGATTTTATAAATGTACTAATGACAGTAATCTATACTTTAAGGTTGATAATGATAACATCTTGACTATTGAAGTGTTTCTTGATGACATTATTTTTGGAGGAGATGATGATTTGAGTATGAAGTTTGCTGATGATATGCAGAAAGAGTTTGAGATGTCTATGATAGGTGAGATGAAAATCTTCTTAGGATTGTCGATTAAATAGACTATTAAAGGTATTTTCATTTCTCAATCTAAGTATGTGAAGGAACTGTTGAAGAAGTTTGGGTTAGATGACTCCAAACCTGTTGGAACTCCTATGGTGTCTAGATGCAAGTTGTCTAAGAAAGATGAAACTCCAAAATTTAATCAGACCTTGTATAGATCTATGGCTGGTGGAATATTGTATTTGACATAGACTAGACTAGATATTATGCATGGTGTTTGTCTTTGTGAAAGATTTCAAGATGATCCTAAAGAGATTCATGGTATTGTTGTGAAGAGCATTTTCAGATATTTGAATGGGACTGTTGATTATGGTTTGTGGTATCCGAAGAATGATGATTTCATGTTATGTGCTTATACTAATTCTGATTGGGAAGGTGATGTTGATGACCGGAAGGGTACTAGCGATGAAGATTTCCTTTTGGGGAAGAAGCTGGTTTCATGGGAGTGCAAGAAACAAGATGCTATATCTTTATCTACTACGGAATTTGAATACATTGTTGTTGCTAGCAATTATACTCAAGTAGTTTGGATGAAGCAGATGTTGAAACATATTAGAGTTTTTTCTGATGAGACTACTATTATATATTGTGACAATTCAAGTGCTATTAATATTTCCAAGAATCCAGTACTTCATTCTAAAACAAAGCATATATCAATTAAGTATCACTTCTTGAGGGAGAAAGTCAATGATGAAGAAGTCAAATTGGAGTATGTATTTATAAAGGATCAGACTGCAAATAATTTTACTAAGCCTTTGTCTGTAGATACATTTGTAAATTGGAGAGAAAAGTTAGGGGTATTTTCCCCTCCTGATGAGAACTAGATACATTGAGATGCATCAAACTGGTGAACTTCATAATCTTATCGCCTTGTTTGGATTGATGAGTTTGTGCTACTGCTTCGAGGGCATAGTTAGTGTGTAGTTCAAATTTTTTGTTTGTGGGAGAGATTATTCTAAGGGAGGGAGAATAATGATTTGTATTGTCTTTGGCATTGTTGTCAAAGGGGAGAGAAGCATGTGGAAAATTGCCTTATCTTGGAAGCTTTGTGTGTTTGATCTTAGGGGGAGATTGCTAATATTGATTTATTCCTTTGCATTGATTGTTTTTCACATTCATATGTTTCCATTAATTCCAAAGGGGGAGATTGTTGGATATTGTTGATACTAGGATATGTTGTTGTCATTGATGTCAACATATTACTGTGTTTTGGTGTTGCTAGGAGTTTTTTTGGTGTTTCAGGATTTACAATGAGTTGATCTAGTTGGTTTATTTGTTTGGTATGTTGAATCAACTAGAGATACTTAATTCCATATTGATTTCATGATGCTAAGTGGTGATTTGGTTGAGTTGTGGATTCTGATATAAGATTTGGTTTTTCAGTGTTCAGTGTTGCAGTATTCTGGTGTTTGATCTGTTGTGCTCCAGAATAATTATATCCTGTGCTACATATTTGGTAAAGTGTTTGGGATGTTTGTGCATATCTTCATTTCAGATGGTTCATGATTTGGTTCTCCACAAGTCATATTTCTTGTCTGAGTTGTTGTGGTTGAGTGTTCTTGAGTATTAGTGTGTTGATCGATAAAGATTTGATTAAGTGGTGTTGGTGCAGCTATTACGGATGATTCTAATGTACTTGTTGGTGTTTCCAAATCATGTCCTATTTTTTAAGTGGTCTACATTGATCATCGTGTGCGTTATTGAAGATATTATTGGTTCAGTGATATTATTCATGTTATGCGACATTTTTTATGGTGTAATGTGTTGCAGTTGATCTTCGTGAGATTATTGGTGGAGTTACACATTCGTGGAGTTGATTTGGGTCCATGCTATGTTGTCATGTGAAGTAGTCACCGGTGACGAGGGACCTCAAGGAGATCAATCCAAACCAGTTAGCAAGAGTAAACACAACGGAAACACATAGAGATGATGGAGGTAGTGCAGAATAGATAGTTTTATTGCATGAAATTTGATTACATCCAACTGGTAACAACTGGGTTACCACATATCGGCACACAAGCCTGGTAGAATAGGTTACACTAGGACCTTGAATCGAAAGATATATCTTCTAGCACAGTCCATCTCAGATTGATTCTAATTGATATTTCATTCCTTTCTAAAGTATGATTACACACACACACACACACACACACACACATATACATTTCATTCCTTTCTAAAGTATGATTACATATATATATATATATATATATATCAATCCAAAGGATCTAATCGGCCCCAAAAGGATCAAAACCCGAAGAACAAGACCTAACATGCAAAATGAACAAGGTCAGCCTGTGCCAAGAGATTCCTCTGGAAAATCCAAAGGATGAAATGTAGAAGCTCGGCCACATGCCAAGAATCATTGAGATCGACATCTAAGGCTTTGCAAGCTTCAAAATGGGTTCCAATAGATCACCATAATAGGTCTCAGGCAACTGATAACAAGAAACTGTCAAGAAAACCGGTAGCGATATCTTGCCGGAAAGTGATCCAAATGAGATGCGGTTTGAAAGAAAGAAAGGTAATCAAGTCTTCAAGTAGAATCCAACTCCATATGATCCGGTGAGCCAAAACCAGGGCACACAGAAAGGAAAACTGAAACTACAAATAGAAAAAAAAAATAGAAAAGAAAATATTTTTGGTTGATGCAAGATTGTTGTGAACCGGGGATGCTCCTGCATCATACATCCGAGGTTAGTGAAAATGTGGGCCTCTCACTTTGTTGGTGTCAAAGGGAAACCAAGGCTGTCTACCTCTTCTTGATAAATCCAAGATGAATCTTCAACCGGTCTTCTCTTCCACTTCACAAGATATTCTTTGTATTGACTATTCCGGATACTACACCCAATCCTACTGTCCAAAATCTCTTCAATCTGATCTGGTTCCTTCTGAGGCAATTATTTCTTATGTTCTGCAACACTGTCCTCACTGAATTCTGGTTCATGGTATTCATGAAGATCTACAATGTTGAATATAGGTGAAATACTTAGATTATCTGGTAGCCCTACTTCATATGCATTTCAGGAACTGAACTTCCTCAAAATCTTACAGGGTCTAAACTTCTTCATCTACAACTTATTATAAGTTCCAACTGTGAATCTCTCTTTTCTCAAGTATACCATCACTTCATTGCCAACTTGAAATTCCTTATGCATCCTCTTCTCATCTTCCTTTTTCTTATATTTTCAGTTCATGTCTTCTAAATGTTGTTTAACCTGAATATGCAATGTTGCCATGTGATCTGCAAATTCTTCCACTTTTGAACTGTTCCAGTCTTCATTGATAATGTCTCTCAATTCTTCTATTACTCTAGGATGTACTCTGGTAACAATCTTAAAAGGTGTTTTTTCGGTACTTCTATTTACTGAATTGTTATAGGCAAACTCTGCTTGTGCAAGGAACAAATCCCAACTTCTGGTTTTATCTCGCACTAAACATCTCAACAAGTTTCCCAAACTCTAGTAAACTACTTCTATCTATCCATTAGTTTATGGATGAAAAGTAGAACTGAAGTTCAAATTTGTCTTCATCTTCTTCCAAAGTGTTCTCCAAAAAGAGCCAACAAACTTAGTATCTCTATCTAAAACTATTCTCTTAGGTAATCCATGCAATCTCACCACTTCCTTGAAAAATAGTTCTACTACATGCAATGCATCTGATGTCTTCTTACAAGGTATGAATGAGTCATCTTTGAAAATCTATCCACTACCATAAATATAGAATCACTCCCTCTCTGTGTCTTAGGCAATCCAGGTACAAAATCTATGCTTATATCCTCCCAAGGTCTTACTGGTACTATCAAAGCTTTATACAATCCCACATTCTGACTACTACCTTTTGCAACTTGACAAACTCTACAAATCTACAAATATCTCTTAAAATCCGTATGAATTTAGGGCCAAAAGTACTATTCACTCACTAATGCAACGATTTTATCAATGCCAAAATGTCTAGCTAAACCTCCACTATGTTTCTCTTTGATTAGGTTCTCTCTCATGGAAATCTTAGGTATGCATAATTGAACTCCCTTGAATAATATCCCATCCTGAATGAAATAATCCAACCATTTGCTTCTATAAACCATAACCAGTTCTCTACATGCTTTCCAAGGTTCTACAGAATCTAGGTCTTCATCATACAAGGTCTTCAAAACTTCAGAACCTAATACTATCACTCTCATCTCTCTCAACAAATTCCTTCTCCTACAATGCAAACTCCTTAGACAACAAGTATTGTCTCCATTTCTTCAAGGCTTGAATTATGGCATAAAATTCTTGATCATACACTGAATACCTCTTCTAGACATCATTTAATTTCTCACTGAAATATGCCACTTCTCTCCCTTCTTGACTCAAAACTGCTCCTATTGTTGTTCCACTTGTATCACAATCCACTTGAAATACCTTATTGAAATTTGATAAAGCTAACACAGGCTGCTCAGTCACTTTCTTCTTCAATAATTCAAAACTTTTGTTTACTCTGGTGGTCCACTTGAATTACTTCCGATCTCCTCTCATGGCCTCAGTCATAGGATTACAAACTAAACTGAAGTTTCTGATAAACTTTCGGTAAAAGCTAGCCAATCCATGAAATGGTCTTACCTCTCCACTACTTTCTGGTGTAGGCCACTTAACAATGCCTTTTACTTTCTCAGGGTCTATCTTTAGACCATCCTCAGATATCACAAAGCCCAAATAGACTAACTCATCCTTAATGAAAGTGCACTTCTTGATATTGATCAGCAAGTTCTCTTCTCTCAACCTTTGCAAAACTTGTCTTAACTGCAACAAAGGCTCCTCTTTTGTTTTACTTAAAATCAGAATGTCATCCAAATACACAATAAAAAACTCACCCAAGAATTTCTTCAATACCTCATTCATCAGCCTCATGAAAGTACTTGGTGCATTAGTCAATTCAAAAGGCATCACCAACCATTCATATAGTCCTTCATTTGTCTTAAATTTTGTCTTCCACTCATCACCTTCTCTAATCCTAATCTGATGATATCCACTCTTCAAATCTATCTTTGTAAAATATTTTTCTCCACTCAAACAGTCCATTATGTCATCCATCCTAGGCAAAGGAAACCGCTATTTTACTGTGATCTTGTTTATTTATCTTGAATCGGTACACATCCTCCTTTCTCCATTCCTCTTAGGTTCTAATATTGTTGGTACTACACAAGGGGTCAAACTCTCCCTGATCAAACCTTTCTTCAATAGCTCCTGCACTTGTCTATTCAATTCTTCATTCTCTGTCAGTGTACACCGGTGTGCAGCTTTATTAAGCAAACTAGCTCCAAGAACCAAGTCCATGCAATGATTAATACTTCTAATGAGTGGCAATCCATTAGGTACATTATCTAAAATGACATCCTCATATTAAGTTAGAAAGTCTCTTATCTCTGTCGGGTGTTCTCCTTGCAGTTCTGGTCTCTCTATCTTCTTAGGAATTAAGGAAAAATGTACATTCTCATGTCTCAGTCTATCCATGAATTTCTTCCATCTACTAAACAGATTCTAGTATTTGTATAGACTTCATTCTTCAAAGGTTCCTCCAAAGCTAACAAGTTTTTCTTCATCCCATTGTCCACAATAATGTATGTATTCTTCCTTGCATCATGTATTACCTGTCTATCAAATTGCCAAGGTCTTCACAACAAAAGATGGCAAATATCTATAGGCATAATATCACACAAAACTTCATCATGATAATTCCCAATTTTCAATTTTACTAAAAATTGTTCACTTACTAACAACTTATGTTCACTTACCAGTGGTGGACCTCGACATGGATGACGATGCTATCAAGATTGGAAGTGGTGAAGCTACACCAGGTCGAGCTGGAAAGAGAACCAGAGCGAGTGTTAAGAAAGTTGCTTCTGCATCTGCTAAGGAGATCCCTAATCTTAGGGAAAATATCAAAGACTTGTATGTGATTAGTAATAACTTGGCTAATGCCCTGAAAAATATTAATTAGTTCCTTTTGTTGGGTCTGGCCGGTTTTTGCTAGTTTTTTGGGGGCTTTAGCTGGTTTTCTCTAGTTATTTTATCGGCTTTTCTTGGGTTTGTTCCTCCTGGTTGCTTAATGCTTTTATCTTGTAAGGTCCTTTTGTCAAGGGTTTTGGGGTCCCTTCAAAACCTGTTTTTACCTTAATAAAAAATAGCTTATGTTCATCCTAAATCCATGCTATTTGATAAGGATTAGGGTGTTTCAATCTCTCCAATTTCAACTTATTCACCATCTCTTCTGAAACAAGATTATTTGAACTACCACTATCAATAACAACTTTACAACACTTACCAGATACCTTGCATATAGTCTTGAACAAGTTCTTCCTCTGCAAGGGTTCCTCATCTCCTCTAGTATGACACAAAGCTCTCCACATCATCAGCAATTCTCCATCTTCTGGTTTATTGTCTGATCTGATGGGGTTTTCTTCCACCACTGTTGTTATTTTGGTAGCCTCTATCTTCTTACATTCAAATGCACAATGTCCTTCTCCTCCACATTTAAAGTAGATTTCTCTAAATGTCCTCTTGTCTTGTCTTCCAAAGTTCTCATTCTGGTAACCATTTGGTAGAAATTAATATCATCCTTCCAGTATGAATTACCTTCTTTTCTCACATTCATGTCCTTGTTCTAATCTATACTGGTTCCTCTTCCTCTAGTATATCCTCTTCCTCATTGAAATATTCCTCTCGTAAACCTTCCACCTCTACCTCTTTGTCTCTGCTCATGTCTTTTGTTCAATTTCTCTTCAGCCTTTATTGCATATGGGTAAGCCTCTTCAAGACTCTCCAATTTGATCATACTGAGTTCATCTTGTATAGACATCCGCAATTCGTTCAAATATCTTGCAATTTATTCAACTTCATCATCAACATGTCTGGATCTGATGTTCAACTTGTAGAATGCTTCGGTGTACTCCTTCACACTAGATTCTTTCTGTCTCAGATTCTGCAAATTCCAGACCAAATCCACTTGATAATTCACCAGGACAAAATTTGATTTTTACATAGCAATCATCCTATCCCATGTCTTAATCTTTTCTTTACCTCTTCTTTGTCTATCAACTTGCAAGTTATCCCACCAAAGCGATGCATGACCTTTCAACTGGGTACAAGCATATTTCACCTTCCTCTCTTCTACAGTGTTTTCAAAATCAAAATACTTCTCCATCTACAAGATCCAATCTATCAATTATCTGAATATGACTTCCCATCATATTCCGGTGGGGTAAAATGAGGTTTAGTGTTCACCCTACTCAAAACCCTTAAAAACCTTTCTTCATCCAAATCAACTGTCAGTAGGTTCACTTGTTCTGTCGAGGCTTCTTCTCCTTCATCTTCACTTACATCCTCAATATGTCAACCTCTTCTCTGGCTTGTCTCCATGGCAAGAGTAAACACAATGGAAACACACAAACATGATGGAGGCTATGCAGAATAGATAGTTTTATTGCATGAAATTTAATTACATCCAACCAGTAATAACTGGGTTACAACATCCTGGCACACAGGCCTAGTAGAATAGGTTACACCGGGACCTTGAATTGAAAGAACTATCTTCTAGGCACAATATATATCAGATTGATTCTAATTGATCTTCCATTCCTTTCTAAAGCATGATTACAAATATATATATCGATCCAAAGGATCCAATCAGCCAAAAAAGGATAAAAACTGAAGAACAAGACCTAACGTAAAAAATGAACAAGGTCGGCCTCCACCAAGAGATTCCTCATACAAAGGATAAAATGTAGAAGGTTGGCCACATGCTAAGAAACATCAAGATCAATGTCCAAGGCTTTGCAAGTTTCAGAATGGGTTCCGGTAGATCACCATAATAGGTCTCAGGCAACTAGTAACAAAGGAACAACCGGTAACAAGAAACTATCAAGGAAACCAGTAGCGATATCTTTCTGAAAAGTGATCCAAATGAGATACGGTTTGAAAGAAAGAAAGATGATCAAGTCTTCAAGTAGAATCCAACTCCATAGGATCCGGTGAGCCAAAACTAGGACACACAGAAAGGAAAACTGAAACTCCAAACATAAAACAAAACATAAAAGAAAATGTTTTTGGTTGATGCAAGATTGCTATGAACTGGGGATGGTCCTACCTCATCATGACATTGTATCGGTCTGGTGGTTGATTTATGTGTCGTGTAATGTAATTTTGTAACTATGTGTTAAGGGTTGAGATGACTTTGTAGTCAAAGTTGATGATTTGTATAAATAGGTGTTATATTCATGTAATTTGAGTATGGTTACGGAGTTTACATTATCGGAGAGTGGTGTTTGTGTGAACAAGTGAATTTATCTTTCAATGTGAAGTGTAGAGTAGAGTGTGTTGCAGGACAAAAAATTGTGCTTAACTAGAACTATCATCAAGAATTTGGAAATGCTATTCTTTCAGTTCATATTAACTGGATTGTATATAGTCCAAATATTATTGTAAGGTAGTGAACCTTCCCTAAGGGTTGTAGCCTTATGTTAATCTTAGAGGATCCAATTAATACTGAGAGGGGGGGTGAATTAGTATTAACAGTAATTTAAAATCAGAAACTTAGACTCATAAAAACTTTCACCATATCAAATATAAACCAACATTGGAGTCATTTACTAGTACCAATATTTGCTGGTAAACATCTACTAAACTGATATATCAATGTTTCACTTTAACTGTTCATTAACCATGCATAAACTGAAAGTAAAGCATACCATCACATCAAAAACATTCACAATATGAGCACCATGATTTTCACATGGAAACCAAAATAGGGAAAAACCACTGTGCGAATTGGTACCCACAAATATTTTGCACTCTTTTGGAATGCACCCTATTAGGAGCCAAGCCCAGTTAAAAGCTTTCAATGATGCCCTGTTAGGAGAAAACCCTATTAAGAGTCACTCGGCTAAGGGATTTACCCCAACCCTATTACGATCTTTGATCTATTAGGATCAACCTCACAAGAGGATTTAGAACTTAGATATTGAGTCACCCTGTTAGGACCTACCCAGTTAAGGGATTTTAGCTGTTGTAATTGTTAGAGAACAACAGTGAACAATCCATGTTTAGCACTCAACTGCTTGCTTGATCAGATCTAATTAAGTTCTAAGTCTTCATAACTTTGGCAAATCTTCTCACACACCCTAGTTTGGCTTCACACACTTTTCAAAATCACCGACACTTCAAAAACATCAACCTTACGGACATAAATAACCTTTACAACTAGGTCGGACTCAAAACCCTAAGACTTACTACACAGATCATCACAGATCTTTATAACTCATTACAGATCATCATATGGATCATTACAATTAATTACAAATCAATATCAGTCATTCAATAATCATAAATCGTCACAACAAGTTGATCTGGTACAAAGTCAAACCCTTACCTCATTCCACTAAGCACTTTGCACATTCCCAAGAAATTTTCTCTCCAAACACGCCAAAACATCTTTCAAACACATCACGTGGTTTGTGTCGTGTTATCATCAATAGGTGAACTTTATGTAGATCATTGCCAAACCAAAAATCATTACCGGTCAAGAGAATTATTTACCGGTCCTTAAACCCTTCTTAAACCCTGGCAAAAACTCAAATAGAAATTATAAACATATCTTTTGGTTGTCACAACATGATGTAGTTGTGGGATGCAGTTTTGGCTAGATACATGGTACAATGATATAAACTTACATTAAAAACCACAAATCCTCAATCATCACCAATCGCTAGATACAATCAGAATATTTCCTCTTTTGTCGGTTAAGGTCCTAAAACCCAATTTCTTGATTCTTTACTGGTAAGCCCTCTCTGGTAGACCAAAATATTTAGATGACACAATAAAAATAAGTAAACATCAATAGACATGAATAAACATTTGTTGCAAGCAATGACAGCACAAATAACTGATCAAAGTCATCTATCATGCAATCTCAATCTCATTATCACAATGCCATCTCAAAAAGTCTTGTACTGATTCAGTCATCATTCTTCATTTGTATTAGTTATGCCAAACATGCCAACACCTTCTGGGTAATGATATTTTGAGTTGTGAGTTCTAGGCAGTGTGTCAAAATGCATGTGCATTCCCCATTATAATATTTACACATACTACTGCAAAGTATCATCTTATTGTGGGTAGGTTCCTTCTGTGTTTTTTCCCTTAACTAGGTTTTCCATGTCAAAAATCTTGGTGTTATGTGTGTTTTTGTTGTTGTGTTTATCTTTATTCTTGTTGCAGTTGATCAGATTTGAGATTGTACTTAAATTATTGAATTCGATGAAAAATTATTCACCCCCCCTCTTACTTTTCCTTCATTATTGTTGCTAACACATTTTAACTTCATTACTAATGTCTCTCAATCTAGGTATGCCTCTAGGGTGTGCTCTGGTAACAATCTCAAAAGGTGTTCCTTTGGTACTCTCATTCACTGAATTATTGTAGGCAAATTATGCTTGTGCAATAATTAAGTACCAACTTCTGGTTTTCTCTCCAACTAAACATCTCAACAAATTTCCCAACTCCTATTTGCTACCTCTTTTTGTCCATCAATCTAAGGGTGAAAGGTAAAACTATACTTCAAATATGTCTTCATCTTTTCCCAAAGTGTCTTCTAAAAATATCCAACAAACTTAGTCTTTGTTTGAAACTATGCTCTTAGGTAATCTATGTAATCTCACCACTTCCTTGAAAAATAGGTCAGCTATATGTATTGCATCTGATGTATTCTTAAAGGGTATGAAATGTGCCATCTTTGAGAACCTATCCACCACCACAAATATTGAATCATTTCCTCTTTGTGTCCCAGGTAGTCTAAGTATGAAATCCATGCTTATGTCCTCACAACGTCTCTTAGGAACTATCAAAGGCTTATATAATTTGACATTTTGACTACCACCTTTTTTATGTTGACAAATTTTATAGCTCTACACAATTTTATAGACATCCTTATGAATCTAAGGCCAAAAGTAATTCTCACTAATTAATGCCACTGTCTTGTCAAAACCAAAGTGTTTGACTAATCCTCCACTATGTTTCTCCTTTATTAGATTCTCCCTCATAGAAATCCTAGGTATACAAAACTAAACTCCTCTAAACAACATCTCATCCTGAATAAAATAATCCAACCATTTACTTCTATCCACCATAACCAATTTCTTACATGCTTTCCAAGGTTCTACAAAATCTGGGTCTTCCTCATACAAGTTCTTCAATTTTTCAAAACCTAATACCTCTACTCTCATCTCTATCAGCAAGTTCCCCCTTCCACTCAAGGAATGAACAACTTTATTTGAATTTCTACTCTTTTGCTTCAAAACAAAGGTATAACTCTGCAACAATTCTACCTATCTCATATGTCTTTGATTCAACCTACTTTGACTATTCAAATATTGTAAAGCTTGATGATAGATATTCAACACAAACTCCTTAGGCAACAAATAATGTCTCCATTTCTTCAATGCTTGAACTATGGAATAAAAATATTGATCATACATAGAATATCTTCTCCTTTCATCATTTAACTTCTCACTAAAATATGCTCCCGGTCTTCCTTCCTAACTCAAAACTACTCCAATTGCATTCGCACTTGCTTCACAGTCCACTTGAATTACTTTCTTAAAATCTAGCAAAGCCAAGAAAGGTTTCTATGTCACCTTCTACTTCAACAATTCAAAGCTCTTAGCTCCAGTTGTCTACTTGAAATCTTTTTTATCCCCTCTTACTGTCTCAGTCATAGGGCTGCAAACTGAACTAAAATTTCTGATAAACTTCAGGTAGAAACTAGCCAATCTTCAATCCATCTTCAATCCATCTATAGATATCAAAAATCCCAAATAGACTAATTATAACTTCATGAAACTGCACTTCTTAATGCTTATCAACAACTTTTCCTCTCTCAACCTCTGCAAAACTTGTCTTAAATGCAGCTTATGTTCTTCCTTGCTTTTACTAAAAATCATATTTCATTTAGATACACAATAAAAAACTTACCCAATAATTTCTTCAATACCTCATTCATCAACCTCATGAAAGTATTCAGTGCATTAGTTAATACAAAAGTCATCACCAACCATTCATATAGTCCTTCATTTGTCTTGAATGTTGTTTTCCACTCATCTCCTTCTCTGATTCTGATAAGATGGTATCCACTCTTCAAGTCTATCTTTGTGTAGTATCTGGCTCCACTCAAACAATCCATTATGTCATCCATCCTAGGCAAGGGAAATGTGTACTTCACTATGATCTTATTTATTGCTCTAGAATCAGTACACATCCTCCATCCTCCATTCTTCTTAGGTGCTAGCACTACACATGGACTCAAACTTTCTTTGATCAAACCTTTTCCTCAATAATTCCTGCAGTTGTCTATTCAGCTCCTCATTCTCTGTCGGTGTCATCCAGTGTGTTGCTTTATTAAGCAAACTAGCTCCGAGAATCAGGTCCATGCAATGATTGATACTTCTCATAGGAGGTAATCCATCAGGTACATTATCTAAAATGATGTCTCTATACTTTGTTAGCAACTCCTTTATTTCTTATGATTGTTCTCCTTCATGCTTTGGGTTATTAGTATTCTGAGGAACTAAGGAGAAACACACATTCTCATGTCTCATCTCATCCAGGAATTTCCTTCCACCCACGAAACAAATTCTAGTACTTGTACAAATTTTAATTTTCAAATGCTCCTCCAAGGGTAACAAGGTCTTCTTCATCCCATTTGCAATGATAGTGTACATGTTATTCCTCCCATCATGCATTTCCTATCTATCAAACTACCAAGGTCTACCCAACAAGATATGACATATATCCATAGGCATAATATGACACAAAAATTCATCATGATAAGATTGAATCTTTAATTTCACCAAACTTTGTTCACTTACTAGTATCTTCTGATCATCCTGAATCCATGCTATTTGATAAGGCCTAGGGTGATTTATTTTTTCCAAATTCAACTTATTTACCATCTCTTCCAAAACAAGGTTATCTGAAATACCACTATCAATTATAACTTTACAACACTTACCAGATACCTTACATCTAGTCATGAATAAATTCCTCCTTTGCAAGGGATCTTTATCATCTCTGGTATGAGACAAATCTCTCCTCATCACCAGTGATTCTCCATCTTCTGATTTATTTGCCGAACCAATATGGGATTCTTTTTCCAATGCTTCTCTCCCAGTGTTCTCTTTCTTCTTACATTCGAAAGCATGATGTCCTTCTATACTGCACTTAAAGCAAGTTCCTCTAAACACTCTTTTATCTTGTCTTTTGTCTTCCTTTCCATAACCCTCATTCTAGTATCCATTAGGTTCTCTTCTCCGGTAAAAATTTCTATCATCCTTTCATTATGAACTACCATATCTACTAATCTATCTTTATTCTAATCTGCAAAGGGTCCTCTTCCTCTAGGATAGCTCCTTCCTCCTTGAAATCTTCCTCTAGAAAATATTCCACCTCTACCTCTTTGCTTCTACTCATGTCTTTTGTTTAACTTTTCTTCTGCCTTTAGGGCATATTGATAGGCTTCCTCAATACTCTGCAATTTGATTAAGTGAGTTCATCTTGTATAGACATCCACAATCCATTCAAATATCTAGCAACTTATTCAATATCATCACTAGTATGTATGGATTTGATATTTGACTTGTAAAATGCTTTGGTATACTCCTTCACACTAGATTCCTTCTGCTTTAGATTCTGCAACTTTTGGAATAGATTCACTTGATAATCAGCAGGCATAAACTTTGATTTCAACTAACTAACCATCCGCTCTGAATATTTGATCTTCTCTTTACCTCTTCTCCATCTATCTACCTGCAAATGTTCCCACCAAAGTGTTGTTATATGGTATATGAAGCCTAATTAGACTCAAAGATTAAATTTTCCCTCCTTCTATTGGTGCAGTTTCCCCCATATTTTTCAATGGGGGTTTGGGGGAAACACTCCCAAGATGGGGTCAAGGGGTGGTGCTCCTTGTGGGGTCTAGGGGAAGGGCCCCTTGGTGGATGTATCCTGAGATTGGGTGAACCACATTAAATATTGTCTCTTCGCTATTATTATTTTTAAGTTTTTCATTCCTATGTTTAATATTTATCTACATATAATTGATAAGTTTTGCATGCAATTTCTAACACAAAGAGATGCATGACCTTTCAACTTAGTGCAAGAGTATCTCATGTTTCTATCTTTCACAATACCTTCAAAATAAAATACTTTTCCATCTTCATGATCCAATCCAACAATTCATTCAAATCCCACTTGCCATCATAATCCAGTGGGGTAAAATGTGGTTTGGTATTCTCTGTTGAAAATGCTCTTATAAACCTTTCTTCATCTGAATCATTCACCAGTGGATTTTCTCCTTGTTCTCTAGCTACTTCTTCTTCCTCATCATCACTCACATCTTCAACATGTTGACCTCTTCTCTAGACCGTTTCAATAACTTCTAATTGGGTTGCAATTCCATGCAACATTTCCATCACAATAGGGTTTGCATTTCCACATGCTTCACCATTTCTATTTTCTCTTTGCATCATCTTCACGTAAGTCCTCTGCAGTTGCAAGCAGATCCACAATGCACCACCCTACAATAAAATTTTTATAGGACAACACAATCTTTGGAACAAAATCTCACTTTGATACCCTTTGGAGCAGTCACGATGGGAGAGTCCTCAAAGAGAAAATTTTGTACCGTGTAACAAGAGTTATACAACATAAACAACTCAATGTGATGGAGGCAAAGAAAAAACAATCTATATTTTATCATGAAAATTAGTTACAAACCGCTGACAACATGCGAGCTCACAAGATTCAGCTCACAAGACTGAGTACAAAATATGCGTGTTATGCGACATTCAGGCTCAAGCAAGAATGCGATCCAACTCTAGACCTCCTAACCTCAATATTGTTGTCCTATGCTCCAAGAACTGATTACTACATGCTTTTTTACATTGATTTATATGATCAAGAATGATCTACGTCAGCCCAAGAAGGAACAAATGTCAATGAACATAATGAAACATGTAGAACAACAAGGTTGACCTCCGCCAAAGAGAACCTTTCAGAAAATTCATTGAATGTAGTGAGAACCTAAGGGAAGGTTAACCACACACCAAGGAACCTTAGAAACAATGAAGTAAAGCTCCATGAGCTATGAAAGTGATCGAAAAGATCCACCAATAGCGAAATAGGTCCGAGTGGTTCCGATGTTCTAATCCAAAAAAGTGTCTCAGATTCTAGAAGTGATAACTTGTCAGAAAAAGATCCAAATGTCCCACAAAAATAGGATAAGATAGATAAACATGTCCAAAATCAAAATCTAGCTCCACAAGATCCATTGAGCAACTACCAAGAAACTCATAATAAAATGCTAAAACTACAAAATAGGAGCAAACTAAAAGAAAATATTCTGGGTTGATGCAAGATTGCCAAGAACTAGGGATTCTCCTACATCAAATTAGCATATTTTTCTCAAGCTAAGGCAAGTTAAGATCTTCTAAATTCTCACACTGAAGATAATGAGTTGCTTACCCTGACAACTAGTGTTTTGAAAAAACTTATGCCCACATTTTAGAAGAGCACTTCAGACACCCCATCTGGTCAATTGAAAAGTTTGATCAATTCAATGGACACTCACTTTGAATCATTTGAGAAGTCTGTTGAGGTGAAGGATTAAAATGAGTTCAATGCAAAAAGGCTCCTAATATTGAAGAGGATGATTGTTTATGATAGAGCCACATTAGATACTTGTGTCAAAGGTATGCAGGATGCATTATCTGAAGGAGGAAACATCTACAAATCTTTCCTATCTCTGTCAAAATTCGCTAAGGATATAGATAAAAAGTCTAAGGAACATGAGGATGAGCTATACCAGATATCTTCTTTGGTTGATCTCTTGTCATTATTTATGAGATGTCATGACAATCAAGTAATTTCCTTACTTGAAAAGATCAGGAGTTTGGGCTATCATAGGGAAATAATAATTGGTAGAGTTAGTGAACTTCAAAGTCATATTACTTCTAAGTTGTACACTATTCTTAGTGCCTTGATGGATGCTAAGGATGCTTATGCCAACAATGAACCTTTCAATTTGAAAGAAGAAGAAAAAAAAACTTACCTATTCAGTTGCCTTATAACATTTTTGGAGAGTCTTAAGAAGGGCTGGGATAGACATCTGAATTCATTGAAGAACTCTTTTTTAGATATCTTCATTTTTTTGTAAGTAAAGGTTATGTGTGTGTGTGTATATATATATATATATATTTGGCTTAAATTTTGATGCAGGAGCATCCTTGGTTCTTGGCAATCTTGCATCAACCAAAATCATTTCTTTTCAATTTGTTTTCTATTTTGCACTTTCAACATTTCTTTCTCCATTTTCATGCATTTTATCACCAGATCTTGTGGAGCTGGATTTTGCTTGTAATCATGATTATCTTCCTTATTCTTGAACTGCGGGATGTTTGGATCTTTTTCAGACAAGTTATCCCTTTCGGATTTCGAGGCAGTTTTTTGGCTTAGAACATTGGAGCCGCTTGGACCTATTTTCTATTGGCGAATCTTGTGGATCTTTTCCATAGCTTGTGGAGCCCTAGTTCATTGACTTCAATGTTCCTTGGCATATGGTTGAACTTCCCTCTAATCCGCACTTCTTTTTTTGGATTCTGTGAAGGATTTTCATTGGCGGAGCCTGACCTGGTGGTTTTACATGTTTGATCTTGTTCTTCGACATTTGATTCCTCTTGGGTTGACGTGGATCTCTCTTAAAGCATATAAATCAATTTAATTAAGCATCATAATTCATTCTAGAGAATATAGAAGATATATCTTAATATTTAGAGGTCCGAAGTTGACCGATTCTATAATTTGAGCATGTATGTAGCAGGCCAGTGACCCGAATCTTGTATCCCAGATGTTACTGATAATTTGTAATCAATTTTTATGATATAATCAATCAGTTTTGCATTACCTCCATCATATTATCTTTATTTCATTGTGTTTTACTCTTTGCATGGTCCAGGTAGATCTCATTGATGTCCCTCCTAACCATGACTGCACCAAGTGGTATCAGAGCGAGATTTCATTCCGAAGATTGTGTTGTCCTAAATATTTTGTTGTAGAGTAGCGTATTGTAGATCTCACCTACAACTGCAGAGGACTAGCATGAAGATGGCTTGAAGAGGAAATAGGAATGGTGGAGCACATGGGAATACAGACCCTTCTTGTTAGCATGATTGGCATAACTGTTAAAGACAAGATGATGGTGGATGACTATATCGATAGAGGAAGATGACATGATCAATTATTTGTGTTTTCATTGATGGCAACCTATGTCAATTAATGTTTGATGATGGTTATAAATGAACTTTGATGTCTGACTTGCTAGATAAGTAATTTGGTCTACTATATTTAGAATTTAAAAATATGACAGGGTTCACCGACAGGACTGAGAATTAGGACTTCATCTGGTAAAAAAAAATATTTTGATGGAATCGATAAATCGGTGATGGTTGGAGACTTGTGGTTTGAGACATAATATTTTATGATGGATTTATATATGTGACTGGAACTACATCCTATGTTGATTATCAAAAGGCATGTTTTGAATTTTTGATGGAGTTTTGCTAAGGTTTTAGTAGGGTTTTAGGACCGGCGATGAATTCACTCAACCAGTAATGTTTTTTGTTATGACGGTGATTGGTGGCAAGTCTAAAAAAAGTTGGTAACACGACACAGCCTGCATGAAAGATTTAATTGTTGTTTTGGCATGATTCAAGGAAGAATCATCTGGGAATCAACGAAATGCTAAGTAGAGTGTTTTGAGGATACAGATTAGATTTTTTTGATGAGTTATGATCAACCAATGGTTGATATTGCATTGTAATTTGTTGTAATGATCTGTATTGTAAATTCAATATGTAATTAGGTTTGTGGTCAACTTAGTTGAGATGGCTAGTTATGGCAACACAACTAATGTTTCAAGTGTTGGTGGCATTAGGAGAATGAGTTAAGACATCCCAGAGAAGATAGAGATCTTATTGAGTGTTGTAGATTGTGAAGCATAACTGGATCTAATCTAGCAAGCTGAAAGTGAAAAGTAACTAATTATTTTTCATTGTTGTTCTCTAACAATTACAACAACATAAATCTCTTAACCGGGTAGGTCCTAAGACGCCTTTGCCATCTAAGTCCCCTAATAGGGTAGATCACAAAAAAGTGCTTAAATCCTCTAACCAGGTTGATCCTAATAGATCATTAAGCTCCTAGCTTGAGTGATAGGTCAATCCCTTAACCGGGTGACTCCTAACAGGTTCTGCTCCTAATTAGGTGTATTGTAAGCTCCTAACAGGGAAAATCTCATAACAGGGCATACTTTGAAAGAGTACAAATTATTGTGGGTACCAATCCCCACCATATTTTTTTCCCATTTGGGTTTCCACGTCAAAAATCTTGATGCTCATGTGTGGAATGTCTTTTCATAGTGTTTATGATTTCATGCATTATTTCTGATTACCAATTATGACAAGTTTACCATTGTTTATCAAAGATATCAAATTCATTATCGATAATGTTAATGAACTGATAGATGAAGTATCCTAATCTGATAATAAGTCAGTATGAGTATGTGTTGATCAGATATCTAGTTGGTGATATTCTGATTAATAAGATTGCATAAGTGGGTAACAAGTGTATGAGATCTGCTAAAGGGTTAGATTCATTGATTTCAGATTTGTTGTAAATGTTATTTTGATTTGAAGTTATAAATTATCTTAATACTGATTCACCCCCTCCTCTCAGTATTAATAAGATCCTTATAGGGTTAACAATTTGTATCAGAGCCTTGGTCCTCTATGTGTAGAAAAGCTTAACCACTTGAGGAAAATATTCCGAGTAAGACAAGATGATGAAGAAAGAGGATTCGAAATTCAACAAGGATAACTATAAGGTCTGGAAAGACAAAATGAAGTGATATCAAGAATTATTACAAAACAACTTGTAATACAAAACTCTCTTACCATACACTCTTCAAGGGGTCTGGAAGTAGATTTACCGCTATGCTCCCCTTAGGTTTTTTGAAACGCTTAGTTCACTGGTGTAGGATTCTCCACACTAGGTGAAGGGATAGATTCTTTTATAGGCTTGTCCTCACTCTTCTTCTTCTAGATTGTATTCATCTCTCCTTTGGTTTCTTCAACATTGACCTTCTGCTTACCTTTCTGATCTTCAGAGTGGTTGACCGGTTTGTTTTTCCTGGTTCTACAAAACTTTGCCATGTGTCCCGATTTGTGACAATGATAGAAAGCCATCCCATATGATCTCCAAGGTCTTGCATTACCTCTTCCAGTTCTCCTTCTGCAGTTCATAGCCACATGTCCATAATTATTGTAAATGGTGCAAATCACATTTGTTACCTTTTCCATTTCATATGGATTGAACTGGTTGACATAGAGTTTATGCTAGTTCATATTTCCTCAGTTGCCATAGGTACTTCTCTAGTCACCAATAGGTCTTGGATTCATGTGACATGCCAGATTTTTTTCTCCATATCTGCATTCAACGGATCTATGTCCATACATGTTGCAAGTGTAGCAATGACCTTCAAATCTTCTAGACACATATCTAACATTTGCATTATAGCCTTTGTTATTGTTAGGTTTGCTTCTACACACATTAGAAATATGTCCAGGTTTGTGATAGATAAAGCAAATAGGTTTGAAAGATTTCTTACCGGTAGGCTTGTTAGCCTTAGGAGTAGTTTTACCTTTGTGCATGTTTCTCCTGGTACCAGAAGATTCTCCTTTCTCAGATGTATTGAAACCAAGTCTAGATGTGTCACCTTTCATCCTCTGAGATTGGATCTGCTCATCAAGCATAGAAAAACTCTTATTGAACTTTTCAAGCTTCCCATTAGCCTCAGTAAGCTCTTTGGTAAGATCTTCATTATGCTTTGTTAGAGTCTGTCTTAGAGACATTGCCATTTCAAGATCTACCTACAAAGTTTCTTTCTCTTCCTTCTCCTCATGACAATTTTCATGCAAAGTTGCATTCTCTTATTTGATTTTGGAAATCTCATGATCTCTCTCTTTGATTAGGTCTTCAACTGCCCTTCTTGCTTCAAGTTATTAGCTCCTACAGATTGTTAGGGCTTCAAGTTCTCTCCTCGGATTTAGCTTTTCACCATTTAGTTTTTAAACTTCTTTAACTAGTGCATCAATGTTGGTCTCATCTGAAGAACTATTGTCAGAGATCTCCAATAGTTTCTCAGTCAGTTCTCTCCTCTTAACTTGTGAAGCTTTAAATCTGACCCTCATGGTTTCAATCTCTTTATTGCTTGCATCAAGCACTCTATCCATCTCTAAAGAACTCATATCCCCCATAGTGGCTTTAGGGTTTCCTTCCAAGGAATTAATCCTTAAGGAAGTTAGGCTATGATACCAATTGATAGACTTATAAAGCACTAAGAGGGGGGGTGAATCAGTGACAACAAAAACAATACCACTTTAAACACAAAGCGGTAAAAGCAATTAACCAGTTTACTTAAAACTATGCATGCAATCGAAAGTGATATTAAAGCATCCACAACAAGTAAAACATCCACCATAACACAAGTGTTTATACATGGAAAACCCAACTGGGAAAAAACCACGGTGAGATGTGACTCACAAGTTAACTATATGCAGTAATAGGTAACTAACCGGTTAAGGTCTACAAAGTGCTCTGCTAGGAGCGAATCCTATTAAAGACCCCAAATCCCTGTTAGGAGCTATACCCTGTTAGGAGCTATACCCTGTTAAAGGTAGTACCTTGTTAGGAGTAACCTCAGTAGAGGATTTCAAACCCAAACTAACGGATCACCTAGTTAGAGGATTTGTACAATGAAGCTTGTTACAACTTACCCGGTTAGGGGATTTAACTATTGTAGTGATTAGAAAACAACAAGTGATGTGATCTAGAAATAGCACATCTTTCTTGTATAGATCCTCTTCTGCTCACTCAATACTGCATCACCAACATAATCTGCAACTAATTCAATAAATTGCATCAACTCATCACTTGTATCTCGCATCATAAAAATAGTTCATCAAAATGTCATTTTATAGACATTAGATTTCATGTTGGCTTAGGAACCTCATCACAATTTCCTAGGTGTACTGTATCTGGACAATCTTACATAACACATCACAGATTGCCGCCAAATCTGTCGGTTAGGGATAACTCATCACGACCAGTGATAACTCATCATGCAATCAATGAAAATGGTTGGAACACTGATACCGGTTAAGAGTTAACATTTTCCAACTCATAGAATGTTTTTCCTCCATTTGCCTCTTTGTTGATCTCTGTAGTATCTCCAAGTTGGTGTTAGTAGAATTGACCAAAACCAATTGTCTTTCCTATATATACCAGTTGGACACCTTCAAACTGGTTGGACTTCTCTTATACAAATGATACCAGTTTGCATTACAAAGACTTAGGAGTAGTACTAGCTTGTCTTAATGAAGCAGTCACCGGTGAGGAGGGACCTCAAGGAGATCAATCCAAACCGGTAAACAAGAGTTAACATAATGAAAACACATAGATATGATGGAGGCAATGCATAACATATTGTTTTATTGCATGATAGTTAATTACATCAAACCAGTAACAACCTGGTTACAACATACTGGCACACAGGCCTGGTAGAATAGGTCTCACCAAGACCTTGAATCAAAAGATCTATCTTCTACGCACAGTCTATCTATCTGATACTTTTTATTCTCTGATTGATTGATTGATTGATTACATTCTAAAGAATGATTACAGATATATATATATATATATCAATCCAAAGGATCTAGTCGACTCAAAAAGGATCAAAACCCTAATATGCAAAAATGAATGAAGTCGGCCTCTGGAAAATCCAAAGGATGAAACGCAGAAGGTCGGCCACACACCAAGCAAAATTGAGATCAATGTCCAAGGCTCTGTAAGCTTTAGAATGGGTTCCGGTAGATCACTAGAATAGGTCTCAGGCAACCAGTAACAAAGGAACAACCGGTAAGAAGAAACTATTAAGGAAACTGGTAGCGATATCTTGTCGGAAAGTGATCCAAATGAGATGCGGTTAGAAAGAAAGTAGGGTGATCAAGTCTTCAAGAATAATCCAACTCCACAGGAAATCGGTGTGTCAAAACCGGGACACACAGAAAGGAAAACTAAAACTACAAATAAAAAACAAATAGAAAATAAAATGTTTTTGGTTGATGCAAGATTGTTGTGAACCGGGGATGCTCCTGCATCAGACATCTGGGGTTACTAAAAAAAGTGAGTGTCTCACTTTGCTGGGGTCAGAGGAAAACCAAGGCGGTCTACCTCTGCCATAGAAATCCAAGATGAATCTTCCACTGGTCTATTCTTCCACTTCACAAGATATTCTTTGTACTGACTGCTTCGGGTACTACGCTCAATCTGACTTTCCAAAATCTCTTCAATCTGATCTGGTTCCTTTCGGGGCAATTGTTTCTCCAAGTCTACAACATTGTACTTACTGAATTTCAGTTCATGGTACTCATGAAGATTTGTAATGTTGAATACAGGTGAAATACTAAGACTATCTAGTAGCTCCACCTCATATGCATTTCCATAACTGAACTTTCTCAAGATCTTACAGGGTCCAAACTTCTTCATCTGCAACTTATTATAAGTTCCAATTGGGAATCTCTCTTTTCTCAAATAGACCATCACCTCATCGCAAAATTCAAATTCCTTATGTATCCTCTTCTCATCTTCCTTCTCCTTGTATTTTCTATTCATGTCTTCCAAATATTGTTTAAGCTGAATATGCAAATTTACCATGTGATCGGCAAATTCTTCTGTTTCTGAAATCTTCCATTCTTCACTCCTAATGTCTCTCAATTATGCTATTCCTTTAGGATGCACTCTGGTAACAATCTCAAAAGGTGTTTTTCCGGTACTTCTATTCACTGAATTCTTATAGGCAAACTCTGCTTGTGCAAGGATCAAATCCCAACTTCCGGTTTTATCTCCTACTAAACATCTCAACAAGTTTCCCAAACTTCGGTTAACTACTTCTGTCTGTCCATCAGTCTATGGATGAAAAGTAGAATTGAACTTCAAATCTGTCTTCATCTTCTTCCAAAGTGTTCTCCAAAAATAGCCAACAAACTTATTGTCTCTGTCTGACACTATGCTTTTAGGTAATCCATGCAATCTTACCACTTCCTTAAAAAATAGGTCTACTATATGCATTGCATATGATTTCCTCTTGCAAGGTATGAAATGAGCCATTTTTAAAAATCTATCCACTACCATAAATATAGATTCATTCCCTCTTGGTGTCTTAGGTAAGACAAGTACAAAATCCATACTTATATCCTCCCAAGGTCTTACCGGTTCTATCAAAGGTTTATACAATCCCACATTCTGACTACTACCTTTTACAACTTGACAAACTCTACAACTCTGCACATATCTCTTAACATCCTTATGAATCTAGGACCAAAAGTACTGGTGACTCACCAATGCAACTATTTTATTAATGCCAAAGTGTCCAGCTAGACCTCCACTATGCTTCTCCTTTATCAAGTTTTCTCTCATGGAACTTTTAGGTATGCACAACTGAACTCCTTTAAATAACATCCCATCTTGAATAAATTAATCCAACCATTTGCTCTTATCAACCATAACCAGATCTCTACATGCTTTCCAAGGTTCTACAAAATCTGGGTCTTTATCATACAAGGTCTTCATATCTTCAAAACCTAATACTATCACTCTCATCTCTATTAGAAAATTCCTTCTCCTACTCAATGCATCAACAACTTTGTTAGATTTCCCACTTCTATGTTTCAACACCAAGGTTTAACTTTGGAAGAACTCTACCCATCTCATATGTCTCTGATTCAACTTACTCTGACTGTTCAAATATTGTAAAGCTTGATGATTTGTATACAACACAAACTCCTTAGGCAGCAAGTAATGTCTCCATTTCTTCAAGGCTTGAATTATGGCATAAAATTCCTGATCATATATTAAATATCTCTTCCGAGCATCATTCAATTTCTCATTGAAATATGCTATTTCTCTCCCTTCTTGACTCAAAACTGCTCCTATTGTTGTTCCACTTGCATCATAATCCACTTGAAATACCTTATTGAAATCTAGTAAAGCCAACATAGGCTGCTTAGTCACTTTCTATTTCAACAAATCAAAAATTTTGTTTGCTCTGGTTGTCCACTTGAATTCCTTCCTATATCCCCTCATGGTCTTAGTCATAGGATTACAAAATGAACTAAAATTTCTGATAAACTTCTAGTAAAAAATAGCCAATCCATGAAATAATCTTACCTCTCCAATCTTTTCTGGTGTAGGCTGATGAATACTAAGAGGGGGGGGGTGAATTAGTATGCCAAAAATCACTGCACTTAAACACTTTGCAAGACTAATAGTAAACTGGTAAAACAACTTAGCAAACAAATCGGTTAACACACATGCAAACCAAATAGCTAATAATGCATTCACCCATAGAAGAAAAAACACCATAACACAAGAGATTTTGATGTGGAAACCCAAATGGGAAAAACCATGGTGAGATGGAACTCACAAGTAACTATCTGCAGAATAGGAACCAGACCAGTTAAGGTCTTACAATGTTCTTTACCAGAATAGATCCTGTAGTCACATAAATCTGTCCACTTAATTAAATGAATACTTAGTATTTATTTGATTATTTAACCATCAATTAATAATTAATTAAATTAATATTTAATTAATTCATCTTAACCCTCTTCTCCTATTAATTAAATAAATTATTCAATTTATTTGATTTAATTCACTTAACCAAATTCAGACCATTAATTAAATAAATAAATCATATTTATTTAATTAAATATTCTCTCACATTTAAATAAATTAATATTTATTTAAATCCCCCAAAAATCCCACCTCTCACATTTAAATAAATTAACATTTATTTAAATCACCTTTATCCTCCACCCACTTGCATTTTCCTACAAATGCAAGTTGCACAATTATTTTAAATAAATAATTTATTTAAATCACCTTTATCCTCCACCCACTTGTATTTTCCTACAAAAGCAAGTTGCACAACTATTTTAAATAAATTATTTATTTAAAATCCTATTTATCCTCACCCACTTGAAACCTTTAATGGTTTCCCTTAAAGTATTCAAACTTGATGGCTTTAAAGTCTTCAAACTTGATGGCTTCCTTCTATAGTCTTCTTAAGACTTTAATGGTTTTCCTTAAAGTCTTCAAGCCTTTAATGGTTTCCCTCAAAGTCTTCAAGCATTTAAATGCTTTATCTTCATTTTCTCATTTAAATAAATTAATATTTATTTAAATATTTATCCAAATTCAACTTACACCATTTAATTGAAATAAATGATTTTATTTTAATTGAAAATACCAAAATTTCTCCCACTTGCATTTTCCTACAAAATCCACTTGTATGCCTAAACCCCTTCTAGATTCTTCTAAACCCTTCCTAATTAGCCTAAATCCATCCCTTAAATATTGTCACATTCCTAAGAAAATTGGAGTCACTTCTCAAAGACTCCAAAGTCTTTGAAAAGCAATTAATGCTTTGTGTGTTCAACAAATTAACCCTCAAAGTCTTGGATAACCTTTGAAAGCTTCCAACCTTCAACCACTAAATGGCTCAAAGTCTTTGATAACCATTGAAGGCTTTCAACCTTCAACCACTTAATCCCCAAAGTCTCCAATAACCATTAATGGTTACCTCAAACCCTCCCACATGGTTAAAACATTTGTTTTGACTCAACCTCTACCCAACCCAAAGGTCTCATCAGGCCATTAATGCTTTGACCATGATTATCTCTTAATCATTTGCACAAAGGTTTATCCTTGGATTAACTCTTAATCCAATGGGTAATCTTAATTTAGACTTGACCCTTACCTTCTAGATAACCATGAGGTCTTCTCAGGCCTTTAATGCCTCCAACCTCTTCTCTCAACCCAATCCTATGTTGACACTTGTCACCATTTTATTGGTGCCAATTGTGCACATGGATCCCCAACTTTCAAACTTGGCCCTTGATTAAACCATTCAATCTTAACCCTTCATTTCCCCATTTCTTCTATAAATAGAACCCTTCTCCTCAAGCAAAAGAGAAGCATTTTAGAGTATTGTTGTTATACTGGCATTAGCATAGAGCTTTTTCATAGCATCACTATCTACTCTAGCATAGTATTTAGCTTTTCATTTCATATTTGAAGCTTAGTATTAAATCTCAATCCTCCATAAGCATCCATAGTGCAAAAAGCTGCTGAGAGCTACACTCATTTGGGACTTGGAGAGGAGAGGAACAAGGGAGGAGCAACTATGAGCATCTTGATTAGCTATTTCATTTTATGTTTATATGCTTTCTATTTCATGCTTAATATCTCTCTTGATATGCCTATTTAGGATAATCTTTTGTTGCTAACACTAATGTTTATTTCTTGTGCTCTTGTGTGTGTTGCCATCAAACAGATTTTCTAATCCTTTTTGCAGAGCATCATTTGGTGAACCCGACGTGAATCCAAACACCAAAAAGATCAACTTTTTTTTTTTTTTTTTAACCAATAACATGTTTGAATGTTGAAAATGTCACACAGGTTGCGCTTTTGACACTGTTTTGGTGCATTTGACATTATTTTGGCGCTATTCACCCTGTTTCAGTGCTTTTTTTCTTCTCTGTCTTTCCCTTTCTTTTAGTGCGTTTGTGTTAAATAGTGCCTCTGTTCAAACGCAGACTAGCGCTATTGTAACAAAACGTTGTACAAATCACCTTGTAACCAAAAAAAAAAAAAAAAATTAGGCTTGTAGAAGCCCACCAAATAGGCGGATTTTACTAACTTTTTTTCTCTTTTGTGCAGATTTAAATTAGATTAAAAAGTAGATTTTTTTTTTTTTTACTAACTTGTTTTTTGAAGTTGGTTTTAAAAATGAATTCACTTTTTATTTTGGTTTAAAATTAACTTCACATTTCAACTTTGGGCTTTTAAAAAAAGAATCACATATTTGTTTGGGGCTCTTAAAAAGAATTTCATTGTTCCAAGGTAAAAAGAACCACAAACTTATACAAAAACAACTTTATTTTTTTTGCAAGTTAGGAAACAAACTTCGTTTTGGTGCTTAAAATAAACAAGGCAAAATTTATTTCTTGCATCAAGATAAAACTCACAATCCACACTTCCATTTTTTGTGCAAATAAAATTCACAATCAACTTGTCTCATTTTTAAAGCAATTTTACTTCATGCAAACGTATTTTTCATTAAGTTGACCAGGATTTTCAAATTCTAGTTTACTCAAACAATTGCCTTTGAAAATTAAAAAGAACACCATGATTGTTGGAGCAACATCTCCAAATAGTTAGATCACATTGCAATGATAGATTAAAAAGAACAAGTGTTTTTCGTGCTTGGCACACTTGTGCAAAGGTCAGTTGAGTGGTCCTACCTCTAACACACACTATCCTCTCCCTTGGCTCTCGTGGTCCTAGGTGCAAGAGAAAAGTGTTAGTAACGCTCAAATTTTATCTTTTTTAAGAGAGGCCTGCCAAGGGATCGATACTCTTGGGAACGACCTCGAGCGGTAAATCCTTCGAGCCGCTATAGAAATCAGGTGAGAGCGAAAGCTGTAGCCTTGGGTATAGCTGTTCCTACAGTGTAACTGGCCGAAAGGACAAATGGGCCCCACCACCAGTTACAAGGCTCTTAAGTGAGTCACTGCAGAATGAACTTATGTCCAAAAACATCGAACATGACTAAACACCTTTAAGTAGTAGCCCACCCGTTCTATTGATTGAGGATATTTGAGGTATAATTTAGTGCAAGAGCATAGATGGTTTTGCTCCCAAGATACTCACCATACATATTTCCTTGAGTAGAAACATAGCTTTTTGAAAAGTCACTTGTGGCTTGATAAAAGTGGTGACTCCCCCATCATAGGGATCATCTATTTGTTATGCTCGTGCAAGACTTAGTATATCACATCCTTACCTGCCATGGCGGGATTCATAAGGTATGTAGTACCAAAGTCGAAGAAATATCAAGATGTGGGCTAAATTTATCACAACTGGCCATTTGACCTTAGGGATAAAAAAGTGTTTGAAGTGTGTTCGTTTACAGACCTAGTGCGAATTGAGCCGACTTCAGGCTTTGGAAATACACCTTAAAATAAATCTAAAGGAAGGGTCAAAAACAAGTCCAAGGATTGGGTTGATCTAGACCCATACTCATTTGTGCCTTTGAGGCTACAATTTTGTGTTTGTGTGCTTGCTTTGTTTTCTTGTCAAAGAAAAATCAGAAAATCAATCCCAAAAACAAAGTATTCATCCAACATCTGTCAACACAACCAAAAATACCAAAAACAAAGTGCAAACAACACAGAGTCACAACTTTTATGACCATTCTTCACATCTTGCGAAAGAAGAAGTGTCATCAGAATATTACCTTGAAAAGAAGACCATTAAGCTCAAAGACTTTGATCAAAAGGAGGAAATTCTTCTATCTCAATAGACAAATCTTTGTCTCACATAGAGTCTTTCTACATCGCATGCGTCTCTATCTTCAAGGTAAAACAAACGAGTTTGATTCCGAATCATTGAACCGCAGAGCTTTTATGCAATATAGAGCTCTGAGTTATCACAAAAATCAAGGAGGAAAGATTAATCCCAACTTCTTCCCAAACATCTGTATCACCTACAACACAGCTCGAGAAATGCCACCAACGCCTGAAAGGGAAGAAGTAGAGTTTGTTCCATTTGTAACACAAATTTTTTATTAAAGTTGAAAACAAAACATCCATCATCTCATTCATACATCATTTTTCCATCATCAATTCATCCCAAAACTCTCAAAACATTAAGAGGTTCTTGTCCCAAGATTCCTTTTTTAGATATTGCTTGAAATCAAACACATCACATCACTTTTAGATTGTTTCTACATCTAGGATAAGCTCATCCTAAGAGACACATCTACGCAGGTTAAAACTAGTTCATGAGTGAATCCTCTCATTGCTAGGTAGTCAAAATCTGTAACACATCTCAGATTTCTCTACACCTTATCACATCCAAACTCATCAAAACAAACAAGCAATTCAAAGAAAGAATTCTGGTTACATTTACCTTTAGAGTGCTAGAGATCTACAATCCACTAATCATCCATCTTTCATTGAACAACTCATCATCATCTTCAATCAACTTCAACACAAACTTGCAAACAAAATGGCTCAAACCCGATCGCGATCAAGGCAACGAGAAATAGAAATTGAGGAAGAAGAGGACAACCTCAATGAATTTCAAGAAGCACTTGGAGGAAATGTAAATGATGAAAACCCAAGTAGTCCCACTCCTTCAACAATCGAAAGGGTTCAGCATAACCCTCACTTTAACAGATTATTTGATGAAATTCTCAGGAGCAATGCGGATGCTCACTTTTTAAGACTCGCTCAAGAAGGAGCCAAACTCCCCTCAGACTTTGATCTTGCCCAATTAAGACAAGCATCAGAAAGACAAAGTCGCCATGAGGAGGAAAGAGGTAGAAATCACATCAGATATAACATCCCTCGAGGTAACCCACCACCTCCTCCTCCAAATGAAATGGAGATGTTGCGGCAACAAGTCGAGAATCTTGCCCAACAACTTCATAGTGGTGTTAAGACCAATCAATTCTCACTTAATGACATCTGTCCCTATCCGTTTGATAGGAATCTTTATATGCCACCCTTTCCACGCGGGTTCGAAACACCAAAATTCGAAAAATATAGAGGAAAGGGAGATCCCCGCGATCATGTCCGAGAATTTCATTCCGCTTGTCTCGAAGTCGCTTATGAGGACACATACCTAATGCGCCTTTTTCCCCAAAGCTTGGGAGGAACAACCACATCATGGTTTTCCCGACTACCAGGTGGCATAAGAACATTTGAGGAACTCATCCAGAAGTTCCTATCTCATTACTCTTATAATATTGAACGCGACATCACCATGGCTGATCTGTGCAACACCAAACAAAAACCAGGTGAATTATTCTCAGTATTCCTGCAACGATGGCGCCAAATGTCTAGCAGACGTTCTCTTCAGTTACCTGAACGAGAACTAGTGGAAATTTTCATTTCCAACTTAAACGAAGAAATGGAATTTCACTTGGATGTCAAAGACACAGACTCTTTTAACGATATGATCACCAAGGGTTTAAAATGTGAAAGGGCACTCATCAAGAAAGGACTCATCAAAATCTTTAATGAACCAAAAGATGGTCCTCGCCCGCGCTTCAATAGTGATAAACCGAACTTCTGGAACAAGAATAAGAATATCGTCAACGATGGAGTTGTGGATGCTCGAACTATCCAAAATGCACAACCTGTGGTTCAATTTGTAGGACAAAATCCTCCACCTCAAAATAACACAAATGTTCTTCCTAATCAAGGTCGCATCACATCTCATGATGAACCAAGACCCCGTCCACAAAAACAAAAACGCACATACACTCCCTTAGGGGAACCCATTGAAACGGTGATGCGACAACTTATTTCTCAGAATTTGATCACTCTACCTAAGTTATCAAATTATGAGCCCCAAGTCAAACCAGCATGGTGGAAGGATACTGAACATTGTGAGTTCCATCAAGGAAGAGGACACAAGACAAGTAATTGTCACCGATTGAAAGATCTCATTCAGGATCTTATTGACCGAGGAGAAATTGAAATTGAAGGGCATGACCCAAAAACAACCAATAATGATCATCAGATGTTCAAGAATCCACTTCCATCGCAAGATCAAAGGGGTCCTTCGACGTCTAGTCGAGGTCCTGATACCACTGATTATACGCAAGCTGCGTATAATTACACTGTAAATCACCTGTATGATGCCAGTGAACAAATTGCAACCATAACCTTCAAAAATCCCACCTCAAATTGCAATGTTGTTACACGTCGTGGCAAGGTCACCATCAAGGCAGCTCCACAAGGCACCACCTCCGTCCCAAAGCAGTACAATCTTGTGGAACAATTAGACAAAACCCCTGCACTTATATCCATTTTGGAGCTTTTGCGTCTGTCACCCTCTCATAAAACAATCTTGGATCAAGCACTCCAAGAGGCGTCAGTCCCTGCAAATCTAAATACGGACCAATTTCAAGCCATGGTTGGAAGTCTAAAGTCATCACCTTGTCTCACTTTTTCCGAAAGTGACAACTCTTCTTTCCAACAACCTCATAATGCTTCGCTACACATTGAAGGCTTTGTCAACCAACACAGGATCAAGCGAGTCTTGATAGATAATGGAGCAGGCCTAAACATTTGTACACTACAGTTGGTCACAGCATTGGGATATGCAATAGAATCAGTGGATCCTCGCAAGAAGATCACCATCAAGGCCTATGATGATGCAGAGCGTTCATCCAAAGGAGCGGTGGTGCTACCAATCAGAGTGGGCCCTGTGGTAAAACACATAATTTGTCAGGTTCTGGACCTTCCTCTGCCATATAATCTATTATTAGGGAGACCTTGGATACATGCCATGCAAGCCGTTCCATCTACCTACCATCAATGTATCAAGTTCCCACATAACGGTGCAGAGATCACAATCCTGGGCGACGCAAATCCCTTTGCATTTTGCCATAATATCAGCCATCAACCAGACATTACTGTTCCTAATAATAGGGAAGCCATTTCCTCCACATCATATGAAAGTCCCGCCTCTCTTGCCAGTTCAAACACTCCTATACCCAAGCAAGAAAAGCTTAAGATGAAAGTCGCAGAGGAAGGTCCTGGAGAATACAACTTGAGTCAGCTCTTTTGTGTGGGACAAATGCCCACTTCTCCTAGAACACATGGTAAGCCACAGTAGTTACTCCAGCAACCACTAATCACGCCTGCATGTGCCTTAACGCCTTTCATCCTTGGAAAGAGTCAAGAGGAAGAAACACAAGATGAGGACCTAGCGGAATGGATCTATAAAGATCCCATCACCACTGACAAACCGCAAGTTACACTTCCTACAGAACAGTATGGCAAAGGTCTCCTTATTATGCAAAGAATGGGATATGATGGTCAGAGTGCTTTGGGATACTGCAAACAAGGACAACATGAACCATTACCAAGGATCCTTATTCTTTATTCTTTATGTATATATTGTTTGTTTGCAGGTGCAATGCTCATTCTTTGGTTCCTCCTCATCCAATTTGGATAAAGGCTTTTATTTCTTAGTACGGTATGCACTTGTCTCAGGATATGATCAGCCTAAGATCAAGGAGGACGATCCAAGTCATGCATGAAAGGAGATAATCCTTATCTGTTCCGCAAGCAATACTCAGGTCAACTTGATCCATTATATCAAGTTGCTTGTATTAACTTGCTATATCAAAATCCATGTAAGAAAGACTCTGGTCATCTTGAATCTTTATGTCAAGTTGCTTGTATTTTCTTACAACATTTTAAAGCTCAATGATGAAAAATAATGCACCATGGATCATCATTCCATCTCATTTGTATATATTGCATTCCGTTGCATTCCATCCATCCATACATTCATAAATAGCTGCATATCATTCATACATAGTAATGACAATGGATACTCTATTTTCCTCTTCTTCCATAGGAATGTAATAGGTCCTCCATTTCTTCTATCTAACATTGCACCCCCCCCCCACCCTCCCCATCTCAATAATCAGCATCACATACCCTACATCGTGTCCCAATCAGCCTAATCAAGCCATGTTCATCACCATCCATCTCTAACTAGGAGGGATTGTGTTTCCTATCCTAAGTCATCCAATAAGTCAAGAAAGTTACTCTATCTGCACAGATACATCGTCTCACACACACCTAGACTATCAACAGATACTCTGATCAAGTATCTTCGGGTCTCAACAGGTAATCGATTATGGTAATCCTAGACTACATCAGGCATTTATCATAATGACCTAGTCTCAACGGGGCTGCTATGATTCCCCACAACCATCCATCACACGCACACACTATCAATTGATCAACCAATCAAACACAATCCAACGGACAATTACATCAATTGTCTACGTCTCAACGAGTATTTTGCTTCATATACCTTGACTTCATCGGGCAATTACATCAATTGTCTAAGTCACATTAGGTCACTTTGATTCACTTACTCAGACTTTATCATGTCCAAGCGACCAACTGACATCAACTGTCACGCTTTGACTTGACCGGGGCAATTCAACCGATTGCACCAGATTGTCCAAACAATTTTGATCAATTGTATAGCATCAATCCAAACCCCACACTACATCTGCTATGTATCTCTTGCATGACCTCAGGGTATTCGTTGGCTTGTTGTTTCTTCATATTCACTCCATTTTCTCCCATTCTTTCATCATTAGTTCTAATTTCTTCTATTCTACCTCCCCTTCGCTTTTCATTCTTTTTCGAGAGATCGCCCGATTTTTCAAAAAAAATCGGCCCATCCCTCGAGGGGGCATACCACCCATTAAATTTACATTTTATGGGGCATTTCTCCACACCTATTTTTCTTTCTTTGAAACGACGCGATAAACTGCACCGTCTCAAAGAGGGGCAAATGTAGTCACATAAATCTGTCCACTTAATTAAATGAATACTTAGTATTTATTTGATTATTTAACCATCAATTAATAATTAATTAAATTAATATTTAATTAATTCATCTTAACCCTCTTCTCCTATTAATTAAATAAATTATTCAATTTATTTGATTTAATTCACTTAACCAAATTCAGACCATTAATTAAATAAATAAATCATATTTATTTAATTAAATATTCTCTCACATTTAAATAAATTAATATTTATTTAAATCCCCCAAAAATCCCACCTCTCACATTTAAATAAATTAACATTTATTTAAATCACCTTTATCCTCCACCCACTTGCATTTTCCTACAAATGCAAGTTGCACAATTATTTTAAATAAATAATTTATTTAAATCACCTTTATCCTCCACCCACTTGTATTTTCCTACAAAAGCAAGTTGCACAACTATTTTAAATAAATTATTTATTTAAAATCCTATTTATCCTCACCCACTTGAAACCTTTAATGGTTTCCCTTAAAGTATTCAAACTTGATGGCTTTAAAGTCTTCAAACTTGATGGCTTCCTTCTATAGTCTTCTTAAGACTTTAATGGTTTTCCTTAAAGTCTTCAAGCCTTTAATGGTTTCCCTCAAAGTCTTCAAGCATTTAAATGCTTTATCTTCATTTTCTCATTTAAATAAATTAATATTTATTTAAATATTTATCCAAATTCAACTTACACCATTTAATTGAAATAAATGATTTTATTTTAATTGAAAATACCAAAATTTCTCCCACTTGCATTTTCCTACAAAATCCACTTGTATGCCTAAACCCCTTCTAGATTCTTCTAAACCCTTCCTAATTAGCCTAAATCCATCCCTTAAATATTGTCACATTCCTAAGCAAATTGGAGTCACTTCTCAAAGACTCCAAAGTCTTTGAAAAGCAATTAATGCTTTGTGTGTTCAACAAATTAACCCTCAAAGTCTTGGATAACCTTTGAAAGCTTCCAACCTTCAACCACTAAATGGCTCAAAGTCTTTGATAACCATTGAAGGCTTTCAACCTTCAACCACTTAATCCCCAAAGTCTCCAATAACCATTAATGGTTACCTCAAACCCTCCCACATGGTTAAAACATTTGTTTTGACTCAACCTCTACCCAACCCAAAGGTCTCATCAGGCCATTAATGCTTTGACCATGATTATCTCTTAATCATTTGCACAAAGGTTTATCCTTGGATTAACTCTTAATCCAATGGGTAATCTTAATTTAGACTTGACCCTTACCTTCTAGATAACCATGAGGTCTTCTCAGGCCTTTAATGCCTCCAACCTCTTCTCTCAACCCAATCCTATGTTGACACTTGTCACCATTTTATTGGTGCCAATTGTGCACATGGATCCCCAACTTTCAAACTTGGCCCTTGATTAAACCATTCAATCTTAACCCTTCATTTCCCCATTTCTTCTATAAATAGAACCCTTCTCCTCAAGCAAAAGAGAAACATTTTAGAGTATTGTTGTTATACTGGCATTAGCATAGAGCTTTTTCATAGCATCACTATCTACTCTAGCATAGTATTTAGCTTTTCATTTCATATTTGAAGCTTAGTATTAAATCTCAATCCTCCATAAGCATCCATAGTGCAAAAAGCTGCTGAGAGCTACACTCATTTGGGACTTGGAGAGGAGAGGAACAAGGGAGGAGCAACTATGACCATCTTGATTAGCTATTTCATTTTATGTTTATATGCTTTCTATTTCATGCTTAATATCTCTCTTGATATGCCTGTTTAGGATAATCTTTTGTTGCTAACACTAACGTTTGTTTCTTGTGCTCTTGTGTGTGTTGCCATCAAACAGATTTTCTAATCCTTTTTGCAGAGCATCAGATCCTATTAGGAATCTCAATCTCTATTAGGAGATAAGTCCGATTAAAGACTAACTTGCTAGAGGTTTTTAGATCCACAGATGTGAACCACCTTGTTAGAGGATTTACAAAAGGCTTTTGGGTCTACCTAGTTAAGGGCTACAGACTTGTCAAAGATGTGAGTAATCAACAAGTGTTTGATCTAGCTAGTAGCACAGACTGCTCAGTTAGATCCTTGATAGCTCGTTCCTAATGCACTCTAGCATTACTTCAGTCTTATACACATTCATATTCTCTCCAACTCCTCAACCACCTTAAACCCTAGCAACAACATAAACTTTTTCTACAACCACATCAACAACCTAAAACCCTAGACATGATGTCCTTATAAAGGAATCTGATTTCATGTCGGTCCAATAGGATTACATAACAATTTCCTAGGTTCAATGAACCTAGACATACTTGGTACCACGACACAAAAAGCACGGTTTAGGTGTCGACACCGTCAAACAATCGGTGGATGGTAACTCATCACAAAATGTCAGTTGGTAACTCATCACAGAGTATTACCAGTTCATATAAAATGTCAGTTGCTGGTTTGACAAAAATGAAGACTGGTAAAAATGTGTTATGCCACTTTAATCCCTCATATCGCTTGGGATCCATGAACCGCTTGGGGTCAACATGCCACTTCAGATCGGGAAACACATTCTGCAAAACACCAATAGTCTAAAGACTATTTGTAATGCCCTGCCAGGAAACCCCGAAGGGATTAAGCCAAAACACAAGAACAGGGTGCAATAATTTTTATTTTTATTTTTTAAAAGTTACACCACATTAAGATACAACAAGATATCAAAGATTCAGATTACATAGCGGAAGACATCAACTAACACCTAAAGAGTTTCCCAACGAGATTACTTAAATATCACAATTCACTTAACTCACACGATTAATCCAATAAGCTGATAATCTAACAACGAGATAATTCTTAATCAGGATAATTTCTTTCAAAGGATGGAAATATAAATCACAAGAAATGACTCATCCATTAAGATCTATTCATAATCTTCATTCAAGCTTTTCATTTAAAACTACAAGCCATACATTTAATATTCTAACACACTAGAATTTCATCATAAACATAAGAGATCTTTTCCAGCATATTTAATTTCCTAACCACAACTGAATAGATTTCATTACTCTAAGTTACATTCATTCATATTCCAACTTATTGCATTTTAAAAAATGATTACATACAGGCATCTATGATAAATCTCATCTAAACCACTTATGCATTTGATCAACATGGCATACAAGAAAGAACTGCATATAAGCATTTAAAGCTAATTCCATTTATCCACTTAACCATTCTAACATAAGCTAATCATACATGATAAAGCTGAATAAAGGAAACATAAGAGAATACATCACAAAACACCATAATGATCTCGGAGTTCACCCCTAAAGGGCTACATCTCCGGGTCTGCTCAACTGCAAGACCCCTCTGATAATTAATAAAGTTAAGAATACAAGAGGTTACACCATTACAATCCTGCCATCAAGGCAAAATACAAACAATATACAAGCGACCGCATCGGTCAATTAATACATAAACGATCCTTGAAAAGAACAGGATCCAGCTGAACATAATCAAGCTAATACAAAGGTCCAGAAGAGCATCCATAAAACTGAGCCATCACTACCCAAGGTCTATCATGACATCGACACTCACAAGGGCAGAGACAAAAGGACGACCCACAAAGGTACTCCTAACAGGACGATACTACAACACACTAGCGAACGTAGGGACAAGTGTCATCACACAACCTGGTATGGTTACCATGGCAAGTCTTCATAGGTTCCAACCCCATACACTGGGTCACCCTGGCAACCTAATCTGAGCTTCCGGCCCATCCAAGCCTCATGTGGACCCACACATCCTCTCGTGAAGACAAAGATGGTGGTTTGCCTTTCAGGCCTTCTCACAGCATGTCGAATCTATGATAGCACTCGTCCCATGTGTGAGGCACATTTATCTTACTTAGAGATTACATTCTGATCTACTATTAGGTTATCACTTATTAGACTCACTTTCGACGGGTTACCCAGCAGCCACTTTGGGCGTGGCCCCCAATCGAAAGCCACTTTCCCATACGACACTAGACTATACTCAAACGAACTCAAAACCAAGGATTACACATGGTCAGACGAACGGAGTTCAAAAAGGGAGAAACAGCCATCAGGTCAAACACGACTCACAGATGCACACTTACTAACGGTACTCTAACTAGAGACCTGACCAACAACGGTCAACCACAAATCATCATTCGACTCACACAAAGAGGATATGACCAAATACGACATTACCACAAAACCACAGTCAACTCGGAATCGAGGACTGAAACAGGCACCCCAAATCATTCCATACGACAGGCTCCTATCAAACAAAGCACTCTTGCCATTTCATAATTAAAAGCGAATACAGCAATTAAACTCGCAAAGGCAATAAACAGAAAAGACAATATTCGACAGATGCAATCTTTCCGAATTGATCTAAACATTAAACGTCGATCAAGTTTCCAACATGATCTAAATCATATTACAGTTATCTACCTCATCTAGGAATGAGTTGTTCTCGGTTTTCTAACTCTCTAAGGTTCAAAGCATCGAACAGACATATAAAGTCATAATGAGTTTTTAAACCAATTCATATTAATAAAAATCAAACAACCATTAATCAACTAAAATAAGATATTTAATCTCCAATCAAAACGTCATTGACATACTGGTTCGAAACCAACCTCTACAGTTTCATATTTTTCAAACCCAGATGCATAATACGGATCACGGAATATAATTATAAAAAGAGGATCTAAAAGAAGATAATCATTTCCAAAAGCATATCGTTTCAATTCAAATACCCAACGATGAATATTTCACTTACTTCTCAATTACTCAAATGATATGTTCTACGATAATTTTTAACATCATCAATTAGTAACTACATCGTATTTCAACGATTTTCCAATAACATATTATTCTCTATTATTTTTAAACAATACTACCTCAATTAGCCAAATGCTCTAATTAGCTAGAAGGTAAGATCTAGATTTATTAATCCAAGATCAATCAGAATATAATCAACAATATCCAATTGCGAAATTACAGTTTTAGAACTTAATTAGGAAGAGGGCATAAGTCACGAAATGAAGTTGAATAACAATTAGCCTATAAACTCCATTATAAAGTTAATCAATATCAAACTAACATTTGTCACGATATTGCCACCCTAATCCTAATTAAGAAACTAATTAAATCTTAACATTAAAATAACTTACATTAAAATGATATAAAATATCATATGCATTTTTTTTTTGGAAATAAAAAATATTACATTAAAAAAAATGATTTTATAAACTACGTTTAAAACAAAACGTATTTAAAAACGTGGCGAGGGCAGGCCGTGCCCTAACCCTAGCCGCAGGGCAATTCCCGAGCGGTGGCGCCACTGCGGTGCCCGCAGGCTCCGCGGGGCCCTGCGGCCACCACAGCCCCTGCGGTCACCACAGTGTGCCGCGGCCCAAACGGTCTGCGAGGGAGGAGCAAGGGAACGGGGGGAGGAGCAAGGGAAACGTGCGGGGGAGGGAAGGAGGAGCGGGTGGAGCTCCGCTCCCCGCCCTCCAAACCCCAACCCATAGTCTTTGTCTTAAATAAAACCTCCGCCCAGTTCGGTAAAACAAAATAACGCACAGTCCGAGCTAAAATAAACGCACAGTTCGAAAATAATATCTTTTCTTTATTTTTGAAACACAGTTCAGTTCCATATAAAAAAAAACACGCACAGGGATAAAAAAATATATTATTTTTTGATTCAATACACAGTCCGAACTTCCAAAACAAAAATGCCCAAATGAACCGAGTAAATTTCGGTTGAATATAAGTTCAATTTAAAAGAATTCGGTTTTGGTACCATGTTTTCTTTGATAATTTTCATTCTCTCCAAACGCAATGGGATTCCAAACCACCCAAACAGCATTGAGGAATAACAAAACCTCAGATAAATCTCCAGCCAAACTCAAAATGGCCAAACAAGGAACTATTTTTTTTTTTTTTTTTATTTTAAAAACCAAATGGTTAAACAGATCCTACCTAATCTCGCATTCCTTGCAAGATCTGCCGAAGAGTCCAAATCTCCAGCTCCCAAATCCTTCCTTCTCCATCCAAAAACCTCCAATTTTATCTCCAAAATCTTTTCCAACCAGAAATTCTCCAAAAATGTCCATTTTCTCAAAATTTCCCCAAATTTTGGGTTATATGGAAGAGTTGACCCAAAATTCCATTTTTGGAATTAAAATTCTTATTTACAAATAATTCTCAACATTTAATCCTTTTCTAACTATCACAACAAATTAACTTGCTTTTCAAATCCAAAATCGATTTCCTCATTTAATTAAATTTAATCTTTCTAATTTCAAAAGCCAACAGAATACAATCAATCTATTGCGATAAAATACAAAACTTTCTTTTTCAACAGCATATTCAAAATGCATTTAATATTCCAAATCAGTCATTTAATCGAACTTACTCCTAATTTAAAACGAGCAATCCAATATCAACGAAAATCGCATAACGAAATCCCAATTAATTTAGTCCATTAATCTCTAATGCACAATTACATATTTAATCAAAATAATTACTCAGGACTAATTAATCAATTTAACCAAACACACCAAGCACGCAAATCGAGAAAGTCAACCAAACGGACGACTCGCCAACCCAAACAAAAAGGGAACACCGACGATGACTGGTGATGCTCACTTGAGCACGACTAAGGTCGACTAGGGTCTTACGACCACCTAATCCAACTCTAAGGATAAAAGAGGTACACTCAAACCTGCACATCCAGGTGAAGCCGAACCTCGCACTCATGCGGCGTTGTACCTGAAATTTCCTGCAACCAAGAGTCATACATGCATACATATATAAAATTTAATGAAAGCATTAGCTCGATATTAATACCACGAAATAGGAACACTGACTAACTTGCATACAACTAGTGTGAAAACCACATCAACAGCTATGCGTTAAATCAACATCCGACTATAACATTATATTAAGATAAACTAACCAAGATTAAACCAAGATTAGAGATTGATTAGGGCAGGGGTACTACATTCTCCCCCCCTAGGTTCTGACTTACTCCTGGAAGTCGTAAGGCTAGATGGAGAACATGTCATACGCATCAGCCCTGAAACTCCTTCAACAAAGATCAAATTGCACATGGAAATCTTTCCATAAATAAATGAAATGCTATTGCAAAATCCTTAACAAACGCCATTATCCATTGGCAAGATACATCTAAAACCATACATTCCTTAAAATATTCTAGGAATTATCCACAAACATGGTAGAGAAACAAGAATTTTCTTCCTTTCATTACACTAAAGTAAAGCATTACAAAGAGGTAAACAACAATTACCATAATCAACGACCAAAAAGGACAGGAAAACATGCCATCATGATCATTTTCCTTTACCAATCCATCTTTATCATAAAATTTATTGGATAGAACTAGCTTCAAATATCAATTTCTACCACCAAATTAACTTTCAATAAATAAGAGCAACTAAAATAACTCAATTGTTTACACTTGCCAGGCATAAGAAAACCTTTCTAAAGACTATGTCCCATAACATAGTGACAAGTTAACACAATTTACTCCATGATACAAATGATAACCATCCACATAACTGGAATACATAACAGAAAGGGCCACATGTGAGCATGTTCAATGCTCGGTCAAAGATACATGCACGATCAGCATCTTTATGCCTGATCTCAGAACAACAATATGATCATAAATATCCAATATCTCACTCAAGGACTCGATGGTGCTAGGCACACCATAGCGGTGCTACCTTCCATACAAGACCTTTGTGAATATCCCTTGTTGAGCAAGGTGGTTAGCCTCCAAGAGATAGTCACCACACATAGGTAGGTAGTGGGTACTAGCTGCATCACAGCCTCACATACCCCCCATCCTCATGGTTCCCTACAACTACTTCCTCGCACACACTCTACCAATTCCGTATCATACGTCCTTGGAGAGGAATTTCACATTTCGACACAAGACCAGCATCTGAAAACAATAATGATAAACCAGTTTAGCCACCAAAGTACAGATGAATAAAGATAATAAATCATCAATTCCAACAGTAAGGTAAGAAAATAATCCGGAATTTCAACACCAAATCAAAAGTGCAAAAGATCACAAGATCATGGCTAAACCTTCACAGTCAAATTAAAATAAATTGCTGATCCCCAAAGAATTAATAAGAATATCACAACTGCACATAACATCACTGTGTGACTAACATCTAGCCACCAACGAGGAAGGAAGGAACAACTGACTAGCTATTGCAGTAGCTCATCATGTGGTGCGACATAGTCACACTACCCACATGGCATGGCGGTGTGTACCTCGACATCACCCCGCATCACGTCGTCATGTGGCATGGCAATACCCCAAGTGGAGAAAACACACAATGGGCGTATCCCGCATGGTAGTGCACCTCACAGAAAAAGCACGCGCAGGTCACATCCCGCATAGCGACGTATCTAGAAGGATACTCGCCGTAAGTCAGAGGTATACATGACTATGGTCCACCCACATGCCCACCAACACATACTAACTGGCAGCACATGTGAATAAACCTACCTTTCATGAAGACAAGGCAAAGGATCCTCCGAATCACACCATCACTATACACAAAAATCACCATCGAAAAAGCTCAAATAAAGGAGAGGAATAGGCTGGCACACATAAACCTATAAATAGATTCATCAAAAAGGGAAAGTATTGAGTACACATTTGATACAGTTTAATAGTACAACTATATCATTCCTCGAAGTAGAGAAGCTAATGTCGCTTCGCGCCGACATTACTCGTATGCCAATCCATACTATTCAAGGAACGGTTACTTCGAATACTACCCCTTAACATACCGAGTTACCCACAACCCGAGGTTTGGTACTCAGTAGGGAAACAAATAAGCAACATCACATAAACAGTATGGTTTCCCATACTCATAAGCAACATATCCTCCATGGCTGATTACTTCACCAATCCATGGGCACACAAAATAAGCACTGGTTTCTTACAATACACACAATTACACCAGTACTGGTTTAGTCACATTTACGAGGAGTACTTTTCAGTACGCTAACATCTATTCAAGGAAGATTTCAATTATGCTTTCTATATAAATAACTGAATCAAGTTTACTCTAGATTCAAGTACTGAAATTATTAACAATTCACAATTATATAAGGAAATAACATCATTCCTATATCTTTATCACATCTCACTAAGCATCCGAACTCACATTACTAGCTATTCAAATTCATTTCTAAAGCTTAAGACTTTCATCTATCACTATGAAGCCAAAAAGAAGACATACAATTTCACCTGTTTTATAAACATTCTATTTAAATCAATGCATTCTTTAATACCATTTCTAAAAATCTTATGATTAGGCAAAGAGAAGGGAAAGAGAGTTTGATAACCAAACTATTTCCTACAAAAACGCAAGATCAACTGATCACACTACATTATAAAATTTCTCACTATAAGCCTATCATTTCAATTACACGGTTTTCATTTCGCTACCGTTTTAGAAGGATGACAATCAGCCTAACAAAACATTTCCAATAATTATGGTTGCAATAGGAGGTTCTAGTTTCCCAAACAAAACAGAGATCAAGAGAGGCAATCTTTTCGGTAATGCAAGACCTCTTAAGAACACTCACTTATAACAATACAATACAGACACATGTCATAGTTTGCAACCTATTAGAGAAGATCACATTACGATCAAAGATAAGCAAGGAGCTATTACCCAAATAAAACATATTAATGCATGCCCATCAAACAAGCTTTTCATTCGCACTTTCCAAACACATTAAGGTAATTACATATACCCAAAAGTGAGTTCAATGGAGCATTTGCTAAAATAAATCTTCAATCAAACTAGTTTAATGAAACACATAAGACAATCTTTCAGAAAACACATAAAACAATCTTTCAGGGAACACATTAATACTCTCTCGAAGCTACAATAACATGCTCCTTTTTAATACTTCTTCTACAAACCAAGCAGTTTCACATAAATCAACTATTCGCATAGAAATGCACCTTACTAAGATAGAATTTAATCATGCTACTCCTACAAAATACACATGGAGAATTCTTTAAACATACACATACAGTTTTCTCCCAATAACCAATATGAACTTTGAAACCCATAGCCCCTTAATAATTTAAAAACATAAGCATCAAAAGGCTCACTCAAGGGTTCAAGAAGTCACACCCTTTTCTCTCTCGCAAACAAGAAACTCAAATCAAAGATAATTACACATATCTTAATCATTTTAATTTCCAGAAAGAAGAGAGGAATGGTGACGATCATTTAATTTTCTACAAAATAAGCATTCAATAATTGCCATACTAGTCCTTCAAGTGGACAACACTAAGCTAAATCATAATCTTAAACAAACACAATTCGCACTTTTAGATTCCAGACAAGCACGTACCAACCCAAATGGATTAGTCTAAAGAGTACAACACTCAATAAGGGAAGGTACATACGACTCTCTTTCAGAGTAAGAGTAATCGTAGACCAAGACATCAATAAGCACACAATGCACATATAACACTCAAACACCAACATCAAGAAGGCGAAAACAAGGTGTGAACACAAACATTACACACAAGTTACGCTCTGCTCCATCAATCACATGCAAAAGGAGGACAAGCATACACATAAGGTCGATACACCTCACACCAATAGAGGGCACACGCGACTCCAGAGATCCCAATGTTTGCAACATGGGCTCTGATTACCAAATGTAATGCCCCGCCAGGAAACCCCGAAGGGATTAAGCCAAAACACAAGAACAGGGTGCAATAATTTTTATTTTTTTTAAAAAAAAGTTACACCACATTAAGATACAACAAGATATCAAAGATTCAGATTACATAGCGGAAGACATCAACTAACACCTAAAGAGTTTCCCAACGAGATTACTTAAATATCACAATTCACTTAACTCACACGATTAATCCAATAAGCTGATAATCTAACAACGAGATAATTCTTAATCAGGATAATTTCTTTCAAAGGATGGAAATATAAATCACAAGCAATGACTCATCCATTAAGATCTATTCATAATCTTCATTCAAGCTTTTCATTTAAAACTACAAGCCATACATTTAATATTCTAACACACTAGAATTTCATCATAAACATAAGAGATCTTTTCCAGCATATTTAATTTCCTAACCACAACTGAATAGATTTCATTACTCTAAGTTACATTCATTCATATTCCAACTTATTGCATTTTAAAAGACGATTACATACAGGCATCTATGATAAATCTCATCTAAACCACTTATGCATTTGATCAACATGGCATACAAGAAAGAACTGCATATAAGCATTTAAAGCTAATTCCATTTATCCACTTAACCATTCTAACATAAGCTAATCATACATGATAAAGCTGAATAAAGGAAACATAAGAGAATACATCACATAACACCATAATGATCTTGGAGTTCACCCCTAAAGGGCTACATCTCCAGGTCTGCTCAACTGCAAGACCCCTCTGATAATTAATAAAGTTAAGAATACAAGAGGTTACACCATTACAATCCTGCCATCAAGGCAAAATACAAACAATATACAAGCGACCGCATCGGTCAATTAATACATAAACGATCCTTGAAAAGAACAGGATCCAGCTGAACATAATCAAGCTAATACAAAGGTCTAGAAGAGCATCCATAAAACTGAGCCATCACTACCCAAGGTCTATCATGACACCGACACTCATAAGGGCAGAGACAAAAGGACGACCCACGAAGGTACTCCTAACAGGACGATACTACAACACACTAGCGAATGTAGGGACAAGTGTCATCACACAACCTGGTATGGTTACCATGGCAAGTCTTCATAGGTTCCGGCCCCATACACTGGGTCACCCTGGCAACCTAATCTGAGCTTCCGGCCCATCTAAGCCTCATGTGGACCCACACATCCTCTCGTGAAGACAAAGATGGTGGTTTGCCTTTCAGGCCTTCTCACAGCATGTCGAATCTATGATAGCACTCATCCCATGTGTGAGGCACATTTATCTTACTTAGAGATTACATTCTAATCTACTATTAGGTTATCACTTATTAGACTCACTTTCGATGGGTTACCCAGCAGCCACTTTGGGCGTGGCCCCCAATCGAAAGCCACTTTCCCATACGACACTAGACTATACTCAGATGAACTCAAAACCAAGGATTACACATGGTTAGACGAACGGAGTTCAAAAAGGGAGAAATAGCCATCAGGTCAAACACGACTCACAGATGCACACTTACTAACGGTACTCTAACTAGAGACCTGACCAACAACGGTCAACCACAAATCATCATTCAACTCACACAAAGAGGATATGACCAAATATGACATTACCACAAAATCACAGTCAACTCGGAATCGAGGACTGAAACAGGCACCCCAAATCATTCCATACGACAGGCTCCTATCAAACAAAGCACTCTTGCCATTTCATAATTAAAAGCGAATACAGCAATTAAACTCGCAAAGGCAATAAACAAAAAAGACAATATTCGACAGATGCAATCTTGCCGAATTGATCTAAACATTAAATGTCGATCAAGTTTCCAACATGATCTAAATCAGATTACAGTTATCTACCTCATCTAGGAATGAGTTGTTCTCGGTTTTCTAACTCTCTAAGGTTCAAAGCATCGAACAGACATATAAAGTCATAATGAGTTTTTAAACCAATTCATATTAATAAAAATCAGACAACCATTAATCAACTAAAATAAGATATTTAATCTCCAATCAAAATGTCATTGACATACTGGTTCGAAACCAACCTCTACAGTTTCATATTTTTCAAACCCAGATGCATAATACGGATCACGAAATATAATTATAAAAAGAGGATCTAAAAGAAGATAATCATTTCCAAAAGCATATCGTTTCAATTCAAATACCCAACGATGAATATTTCACTTACTTCTCAATTACTCAAATGATATGTTCTACGATAATTTTTAACATCATCAATTAGTAACTACATCGTATTTCAACGATTTTCCAATAACATATTATTCTCTATTATTTTTAAACAATACTACCTCAATTAGCCAAATGCTCTAATCAGCTAGAAGGTAAGATCTAGATTTATTAATCCAAGATCAATCAGAATATAATCAACAATATCCAATTGCAAAATTACAGTTTTAGAACTTAATTAGGAAGAGGGCATAAGTCACGAAATGAAGTTGAATAACAATTAGCCTATAAACTCCATTATAAAGTTAATCAATATCAAACTAACATTTGTCACGATATTGCCACCCTAATCCTAATTAAGAAACTAATTAAATCTTAACATTAAAATAACTTACATTAAAATGATATAAAATATCATATGCATTTTTTTTTTGGAAATAAAAAAAATTACATTAAAAAAAATGATTTTATAAACTACGTTTAAAAAAAAACATATTTAAAAACGTGGCGAGGGCAGGCCGTGCCCTAACGCTAGCCGCAGGGCAATTCCCGAGCGGCGGCGCCACTGCGGTGCCCGCAGGCTCCGCGGCGCCCTGCGGCCACCGCGACCCCTGCGGTCACCGCAGTGTGCCGCGGCCCAAACGGTCTGCGAGGGAGGAGCAAGGGAATAGGGGGAGGAGCAAGGGAAACGTGCGGGGGAGGGGAGGAGGAGCGGGTGGAGCTCCGCTCCCCGCCCTCCAAACCCCAACCCACAGTCTTTGTCTTAAATAAAACCTCCGCCCAGTTCGGTAAAACAAAATAATGCACAGTCCGAGCTAAAATAAACGCATAGTTCGAAAATAATATCTTCTTTATTTTTGAAACATAGTTCGGTTCCATATAAAAAAAACACGCACAGGGATAAAAAAAAATATATTTTTTGATTCAATACACAGTCCGAACTTCCAAAACAAAAACGCCAAAATGAACCGAGTAAATTTCGGTTGAATATAAGTTTGATTTAAAAGAATTCGGTTTTGGTACCATGTTTTCTTTGATAATTTTCATTCTCTCCAAACACAATGGGATTCCAAACCACCCAAACAGCATTGAGGAATAACAAAACCTCAGATAAATCTCCAGCCAAACTCAAAATGGCCAAACAAGGAACTATTTTTTTTTTATTTTTTTTTTTAAAAACCAAATGGTTAAACAGATCCTACCTGATCTCGCATTCCTGGCAAGATCTGCCGAAGAGTCCAAATCTCCAGCTCCCAAATCCTTCCTTCTCCATCCAAAAACCTCCAATTTTATCTCCAAAATCTTTTCCAACCAAAAATTCTCCAAAAATGTCCATTTTCTCAAAATTTCCCCAAATTTTGGGTTATATGGAAGAGTTGACCCAAAATTCCATTTTTGGAATTAAAATTCTTATTTACAAATAATTCTCAACATTTAATCCTTTTCTAACTATCACAACAAATTAACTTGCTTTTCAAATCCAAAATCGATTTCCTCATTTAATTAAATTTAATCTTTCTAATTTCAAAAGCCAACAGAATACAATCAATCTATTGCGATAAAATACAAAACTTTCTTTTTCAACAGCATATTCAAAATGCATTTAATATTCCAAATCAGTCATTTAATCGAACTTACTCCTAATTTAAAACGAGCAATCCAATATCAACGAAAATCGCATAACGAAATCCCAATTAATTTAGTCCATTAATCTCTAATGCACAATTACATATTTAATCAAAGTAATTACTAAGGACTAATTAATCAATTTAACCAAACACACCAAGCACGCAAATCGAGAAAGTCAACCAAACGGACGACTCGCCAACCCAAACAAAAAGGGAACACCGATGACGACTGGCGATGCTCACTTGAGCACGACTAAGGTCGACTAGGGTCTTACGACCACCTAATCCAACTCTAAGGATAAAAGAGGTACACTCAAACCTGCACATCCAGGTGAAGCCGAACCTCGCACTCATGCGGCGTTGTACCTGAAATTTCCTGCAACCAAGAGTCATACATGCATACATATATAAAATTTAATGAAAGCATTAGCCCGATATTAATACCACGAAATAGGAACACTGACTAACTTGCATACAACTAGTGTGAAAACCACATTAACAGCTATGCGTTAAATCAACATCCGACTATAACATTATATTAAGATAAACTAACCAAGATTAAACCAAGATTAGAGATTGATTAGGGCAGGGGTACTACACTATTATACAAAATACCGGTTGGAAAAAATGTCGGTTGTGCTCTAACTCATACATATAAAGGAGATCTCAATGCAAGTGTGTGTCCATCAATGACAATCACAACATAAACATAAAAAATGCCAACAATCTCCCCCTTTGGAATTGATGGCAACACTTAGGAAAATAAAATTTTGACATCTAAGTGTTTTACAACAAAATCATGCCATTAGCAAAATTGCTCCCCCTAAGCATATACACTATCCCTTTAACAATACAATGTATAACACTTTTGAATATAGAGCATAAACATTGAGATATTCAGAGCATATATCAAAATTTTGATTACCAGATACTTCTCCCAAATAGAATTCTTCTCCCCCTTTGCCAATAATGACAAAGTACAGTTGAACAACCCTGTTTTCATTTGATATTAAAATAATAAAAGTTTATGACAATAAGGAATAATACTTGTCAAAAATAGATTTAAAGTCCTGCAAGAATTGTTTCATCGACAAAGACCAGGACTCAAGTAGGGAGGTGGCTACTTCTTTCTCTGTTTGCATCTAGGAGACCTGTTCTTCCATGGCATCAATTGTGCTCATCTCCTATCTAATTGTTAAGGCATCCAGGTTTAGATAGCACTTCTGAAGAATTTGCAATCGTGGGAGTAGAACTAGTTGTAGCTCATGCAAATCTCTAGACTGGGTGTTGATCTCTTGCTCCATTTTTACTGACTGGATGTGAAACCGATGAACGGTTTGCCCATAAGTTGTAAAGGAATCATAAGGTGGCTTGAATGTGCTCATGTAGGACTGCAAGTCTGTTTGAAGCTTTTGCTTCTGAGCTAGCACATCATCATAGAATAGATGGGGTTGAAAGATCTTGGTGAGTAGCAGATTACCCTCATCCAGAGCGTCCCTTATATCCTTTTGTTCTTTCTTTAGTTCAGACCAGAGCTCATTCAACTTCTTCACCAAAGCTATATTAAGATCTTTTTGATGCTCCTTCTTGACATTTTCTTCTACTGCCTCTTCTAGGCTCTGCACCTGATCATCCACTACTATGCATAGAAGCTTAAGTTTAGCTAGTGATGAATCGGTGTTGGGAAGATTTGTACCGGGTATCAAACTGGTAAGAGTGTCCATAGCCGCTTGAATTACATCCTACTCCTTCTTACTTCGAATAATTTCAAGGTGCTCTTGAGCAACCTTGATGCTCTGCATTAGCTCCGTTTCACTTGCAGAATGGAGATTGATAGGACTAGTGAGATCAACTGGTTTGGCTTGACTCCCGATTGCCTTCGGAGTCTCCATCTGGGTGCTCTTCTCCGCTTCTCCTGCCTTGTCCTCTTCCGCTTTCTTCTTCTCCGCTTCTCTCCTCTTCTCCGCTTCTCCTGCCTTGTCCTCTTCCGCTTTCTTCTTCTCCGCTTCTCTCCTCTTCTCCGCTTCCTTATCCTCCTCTACTTTTTTCTTCTCTGCTTCTTTCCTTTTCTCCTCTTCTTTGTCCTCCTCTTCCTTCTTCCTTTTCTCTGCTTCTCTCCTCTTCTCCTCTTCTTTTTCTTCCTCTTCCTTCTTCTTCTTCTCTGCTTCCTTCCTCTTCTCCTCTTCCTTGTCTTCCTCTTCTTTCTTTTTCTTTTCATCTTCTTGCTTCTTTTTCTCTTCTTCATCCTTCTTCTTCTTCTCCTCTTCATATTTCTTCTTCTTCTCTTCTTCATCCTTTTTCTTCTTCTCTTCTTCATCCTTTTTCTTCTTCTCTTCTTCATCCTTTTTCCTCTGCTCGGCCTGTTCCTTTGCTGCTTCCTGTCTATCCTCGGCTTGCTTATCAACCTGTTCAGCCTATTGGTCCTGTCCTGTTGCCTTAGATGGTGTTTCTTGAGTAACATCTTCTACGTTGAGGGAATCGACATCAATAGTGTTGACCGGTTCACCAACTGGATTTCCTTCATCATCAAGTACTTCATCCGGTTTGGATATAACCAGTTCTTTCTCAACTTGTCGGTTGGCTTCAGCCACTCGATGCATCTTCAGAGCTTCTAGAGAATGAGTGTGTGTGTCCTTGAGCACTTCCTTACCCTTCCCTTCCAGTAATAGGAGTCTTCTTCTTCTCATGAAGAAAATACCTTTGTATTTGTTCATTACATCGAACAGTTTCAAATTTGATACATCAGGAAAATGTTCAGCAAAAACTTTTCTCTCATTTCCTGTTCCTGCTCTATGGTAATGCGCCATTTATTGTCTAAGGGCTTATACAAAGAATCTGGTGTTTCAGATCTAATTTCTGAAGGCGACGGGTCAATAACACATAAATATTGAATTATTTCCTTTTTGATCGCTTCCTTTTCATCATCATTAAAGTCATCAAAATACTTAATTAAATCATGTAGCAATTTTCTCCTAATATTCTTTATTGTTCTTTGACAATGTGTCAAAGGTTTATAGGAGGAGATATCAATATTTACCGGTGTAGATGATGCCGGTTCATTCTTTGTCTTCTTTCTTGTCTGTCTCGCCTTCTTGGGCTGCTCCTCAGACACAGTTTCCTCTGAGTCTGGTGTATTGCCTTTTGTCTTCCTTTTCCTCTCGAAGACTTTAGCCGGTGCTGCTTCCGGTTTCTTCTTGGCCGATGACCATTTGGTCACTTTTGGACTTGTTGTTGTAACCGATGTTGATGTTGTAGACATTGCCTTCGCCTTCTTCACTGCAGGTTCTTTTCCTTTCTTTGCAGAGGGTTCCTCGACTAGTGTAACCCTTTCCAAATAGGTTCTGGTCCTCTTTGCCTTAGGGTCAAGAGGTGAGACAATAAGGGTAGAGGCATACCCTTCCAGCATATCGTACATCACCTCATAGCCCATTGGCTCCACTTCTTCCTGTCTGGGCTCAACAACCTCCATTATACATTTATCCACTTGGATGGTGAAACATATATCATCTTCATATTTCTTGACGATGTCACCTGATATCCTCATTCTTTGGCTCATTTTCTGTCTGAACTCATCAAAATACTTGTTCAGAACATCAGGGTAACCAGTTCCAATTGCTTGAATGCTTTTCTTGATTTTCTTGGTCACTGGTTGGTCAACAGACCACTGGACATCTCCTACTCTTGGAAAGTAGCCTTGGAAATAGAAGAACAACCCAACCAGTAGTTTTCCAAACTTGAACATTAGTGCATTATCCTGTTTGATCGACTTCAGATTTAACAGGAGTTGTCTCTGCATATGGGTGCATAGGTCAAATGATGCATCCTCCTTTATCATCCGGTAAGCGGTATTTACCGTTGCAGAAGATACAGAGTTAATTCTACTGGCAAAGAATGTCCGGTAGCCTATCATCATGCAGGCATACTTAACCAAATCATCCTTGATAGAATTGATTGTCATGCCTCGTGAGTCGCTCACTAAACCGGTGAGCTTGGACATTTCAGTTTTGCTTACCGTCCTTAGGGCTGGCACTTCCCCTGTGTTGTAGAAACTGGTGACTGCATGAATTTCCTATGGCGTGATATCATGTGTTCTCTCTAGGTACAGCTTGTCACCATGGACTCTACTCAGAATGATCCTTATATGATCCTCTGTGAAATCCTCTAGGAAGTAAACATCATTGTGGAGCTTCTTCTTCTCCAAAATATTATACTCCGGTTTGATCTTCTTATCCTTTCCACAAAACAAACCTAACTGGGAGTGGATAGCTAGAGACCCTAGGTCTTTAATCTTGCAATCTATGTAGTCAGAAATTCCCTCTTCTACTATCACACCAGCCGGAACTTGTAATAGGGCATTATACTTAGACTTTCATTGAATAAAACTTGCAGACTCAACAGATGCACTAGAACTGGTATGAGATGCAGAAGCCATGAAAGAAATTTTAAGAACTTGAGAAATACCTTTTGAAACACGTGAATTTAGGGCTTACAGATTCTCCTTCACTTCACACTCCGTCGGTTTCTGAATCACCGCTTTGTGTTCTCCACTTGACCGTTTGCAGTTTGAATTTGAATCTCCTTCGTGGTTTCTCAATTTCTCAAAATCTTAGCTCAAATCGCCTTTTCGTCACTCTTCTCTTTGAAAAACTTTTCTTCGCTTGAAAATTGATAGTGAGAAATGATTTGAAAAATGCTTTTAAGCATATTCCTCACCTACCATCATTAATGCTCCTCCATTAGGGCGTAAACCCTAATTTGCCTTTTTACCATTTCCGGTCTTCTACCAAATGACAGGTATCACATACCGGTTAAGGTCTTTTACCAGTGTAAACCGGGGGTTCGAAACATTTCGCCATTTGCTCCCCCTAAGTTTTTCTGAAGCTTAGTTTACTAGTTCCGTGATTTCCACACTAGGTGTAGAAACCGGTTCCTCTTGTAACACTGTTGGTTTCTTCTTCCAGGTTTTGTTTATGTCTACTTGAATAGTGTCAACATCAATGTTTCCTTCTGGAGTGACCAGTATATCATCAGATATGTTCTTTCTTGATCTACAGAATCTGGCAATGTGACCCAATTTGTTGCAGTGATAGCAGACCAATCCAGGTGCTCTCCAAGGTCCATTGTTCATGTTTACATTCTTCCTTCTGCATGTTGCAGCAGTGTGACCATGACCATGATAGACCATACAATTTTCTCTCCATCTGGTTGCCGCTTGATAGCCACTGCTTCTTTGCTGATGATTGAAGGCATTAAACTGGTTGTGATTTCGGTTCGCAAAAGGTTCAGGACCAACTCCTTGGGTCCTCTGAGGATATCTATCAATGTTGTTCATAACTGACCTGCATTCAGATGCTCTATGCCCATACTTGTTGCATGCATAATAGTTACCACTGAATCTATAGGATCTAGGCTTATCATTTAGGAAATAAGGAAAATTTTTGTAAGCCTTACTCCTACACACATTTACAGTATGTCCTTCTTTAAGACAGTTGAAGCAAATAGGTTTAAACTTTTTCTTACCTTTATTCTTTGATGCCAGTTGTTTCTTTGACGTTCCAACATTTGTACCAGAGGTCTCACCTTCCTCATGACCGGAATAACCAAGTCCATTGGTATTCTTGACTAGTTTGGCAAATTCAAGATTTTTCTCTAGCTTGACAGTACTCTTGTTGAACTTAGCAAGTATTTCCTTTGACTCAGAGAGTTCTTTGGAAATAGAAGCATTTGTTTCCAACAGGTTTTCATTCTTAGAGATGGCAATGTTCAGTTCTCCTTGCATGTCTTCCTTTTCCACTTTGCTTGCATGGAGTTGAGCAGTTAGGGCACTAATCTCTTGTTTCAGCTTGGAGATCTCATGATCTCTTTCTTTCACCAGATCTTCAGCTTTCATCTAGTTCTCAAGCTTTTCAACATGTTCTCTCCTTTTTGCTTGAGATGCCTTGTATTTGACCATAATATCATCATAGGCTTGCTCAAACTGAGTAGCCGATGTGTAAGTTCCCTCATAGATATTCCCCCATATCTCTTTCCAAGTGGTTAAACTTATAGAAAGGTAGGCTCTGATACCAATTGATGAATACTAAGAGGGGGGGGGGGTGAATTAGTATGCCAAAAATCTCTGCACTTAGACACTTTGCAAGACTAATAGTAAACTGTTAAAATAGTTTAGCAGATGAACCAGTTAACACACATGCAAACCAAATAGCTAATAATGCATTCACCCACAGAAGCAAAAACACCATAACACGAGATTTTGACATGGAAACCCAAATGGGAAAAACCACGGTGAGATGGAACTCACAAGTAACTATCTGCAGAATAGGAACCAGACCGGTTAAGGTCTTACAATGTTCTTTACTAGAACATATCCTGTTAGGAATCTCAATCTCTATTAGGAGATAAGTCCAATTAAAGACTACCTTGCTAGAGGATTTTAGATCCACAGATGTGAACCACCTTGTTAGAGGATTTACAAAAGGCTTTTGGGCCTACCCGGTTATGGGCTACAAACTTGTCAAAGATGTGAGTAATCAACAAGTGTTTGATCTTGCTAGTAGCATAGACTGCTCGGTTAGATCCTTGATAGCTCCTTCCTAATGCACTCCAGCATTACTTTAGTCTTATACACATTCATATTCTCTCCAACTCCTTAACCACCTTAAACCCTAGAAACAACATAAACTTTTGCTACAACCACATCAACAACCTAAAACCCTAGACATGATGTCCTTATAAAGGAATTTGATTTCATGTCGGTCCAATAGGATTACATAACAATTTCCTAGGTTCAATGAACCTGGACATACTTGGTACCACGACACAAAAAGCACTGTTTAGGTGTCGGCACCGTCAAACAATTGGTGGATGGTAACTCATCACAAAATGTCAGTTGGTAACTCATCACAGAGTATTACCGGTTCATATAAAATGCTGGTTGCCGGTTTGACAAAAATGAAGACCGGTAAAAATGTGTTATACCGCTTTAATCCCTAGTACCGCTTCGGATCCACGAACCGCTTAGGGTCAACATGTCACTTCAGACCAAGAAACACATTCTGCAAAACACCAATAGTCTAAAGACTATTATACAACATACCGGTTGGAACAAATGTCGGTTGTGCTCTAACTCATACATATAAAGGAGATCTCAATGCAAGTGTGTGTCCATCAATGACAATCACAACATAAACATCAAAAATTCCAACATAGGCCACTCAACAATGGCTTTCACTTTCTCAGGGTCCATCTTCAAACCATCCTCAGATATCACAAATCCTAAATAGACTAGCTCATCCTTCATGAAAGTGCACTTCTTGATATTGACCAGTAACTTTTCTTCTCTCAACCTCTGCAAAACTTGTCTTAACTGCAACATATGTTCCTCTTTTGTTTTACTAAAAATTAGAATGTCATCCAAGTACATAATAAAAAACTTACCGAAGAATTTCTTCAAAACCTCATTCATGAGCCTCATGAAAGTACTCGGTGCATTAGTCAGTCCAAAAGGCATCACCCACCACTCATATAATCCTTCATTTGTGTTAAATGTTGTCTTTCATTCATCACCTTCTCTAATCCTGATCTGATGATATCCACTCTTCAAATCTATCTTTGTAAAGTACTTGTCTCCACTCAAATAGTCCATTATGTCATCCATCCTAGGCAAGGGAAACCAGTATTTCACTATGATCTTGTTTATTTCTCTTGAATTGGTACACATCCTGCATTCTCCATCTTCTTAGGTGCTATAACTACTGGTACTGCACAAGGGCTTAGACTTCCCCTAATCAAACCTTTCTTCAATAGCTCCTACACTTGTCTATTCAGTTCTTCATTCTCTATCCATGTTAACCGGTGTGCAACTTTGTTAGGTAAACTAGCTCCAGGAACTAAGTCCATGCAATGAATAATACTTCTAACATGTGGCAATCCATTAGGTACATTATGTGAGATGATGTCCCCAAACACTGTCAACAAATCTCTTATTTATGTCAGGTGTTCTCCTTCCGGTTTCAGTTTCTTAGTCTTCTTAGGAATTAAGGCAAAAGACACATTCTCATGTCTCAGTCCATCCATGAACTCCCTTCTATCTACAAGATAGATTTTGGTATTTTTACAAAATTCAATCTTAAAAGGTTCCTCCAAAGGTAACAAGGTTTGCTTCATCCCATTAGCCACAACAGTGTATGTATTCTTCCTCCCATCATGTATTGCCTGTCAATCAAACTGCCAGGGTCTTCCCAACAAAAGATGACAAATATCCATAGGCATAATATCACACAAAACTTCATCGTGATAATTCCCAATTTTCAATTTTACTAAACATTGTTCACTTACTAACTTGACTTATGTTCATCCTGAATCCATGCTATCTGGTAAGGCTTAGGGTGGTTCAATCTCTCCAATTTCAACTTATTCACCATCTCTTCTGAAACAAGATTATCTGAACTACTACTATCAATAACAACTTTACAACACTTATCGGATACCTTACATCTGGTCTTGAACAAGTTCTTCCTTTGCAAGGGTTCTTTATCTTCTTTGGTATGACATAAAGCTCTCCTCATCATCAACAGTTCTTTATCTTCTGGTTTATTGTCTAATCCAGTGGGGTTCTCTTCCACCACTGTCGCTCTTCCAGTAGTCTCTGACTTCTTACATTCAAATGCATGTTTTCCTTCTCCTCCACATTTAAAATAGGTTCCTCTGAACATCCTTTTGTCTTGTCTTCCAAAGTTCTCATTTCGGTAACCATCCGGTTCTCTCCTTCGATAGAAATTTCTATCATCTTTTTGGTATAAATTACCTTCTTTTCTCACTTCCTTGTCCTTGTTCTGATCTGTACTAGTTCCTCTTCCTCCTTGAAATCTTCCTTCGGTAAACCTTCCAACTCTACCTCTTTGTCTCTGCTCATGCCTTTTATTGAATTTCTCTTCAGCCTTTATTACATACTGGTAAGCCTCTTCAACACTCTCTAATTTGATCATACCAAGTTCATCTTGTATAGACATCTGCAATCTATTCAAATATCTTTCAATTTGTTCAATCTCATCATCAACATGTCCGGATCTGATGTTCAACTTGTAAAATGCTTCGGTGTACTCCTTCACACTAGATTCCTTGTCTCAGATTCTGCAACTTTTGGAATAGATCTACTTGATAATTTCTTGGGAGAAACTTTGATTTTAATTTAGCAATCATCATATCCCACGTTTTAATCTTTTCTTTACCTCTTCTTTTCCTATCAACTTGCAAGTGTTCCCACCAAAGAGATGCATGACCCTTCAACCAGATACAGGCATACTTCACCTTTCTCTCTTCTGCAGTGTTTTGAAAATTAAAATACTTCTCCATCTCCAAGATCCAATCCATCAATTCATCTGAATCTAACTTCCCATCATATTCTGGTGGGGTAAAATGAGGTTTAGTGTTCACCCTACTCAAAACCCTTAAAAACCTTTCCTCCTCCAGATCAATTGTCGATAGGTTCACTTGTTCTATTGGGCCTTCTTCTCCTTCATCTTTGCTCACATCCTCAACATGTCAGCCTCTTCTCTAGGTTGTCTCCATGGCTTCTAATTGGGCTGATATTCCTCACAACATCTCTATTGCACCAAGGTCTACATTCCCACGCACTCCACCACTCCTAGATCCTCCTCATGCCATTGATCCATGCTAGTCCTCTACAATTGTAGGTCAGACCCACAATCCGCCACCCTACAACAAGATTCAGGACATGCAACCTTCGAAATCAACTTCACTCCGATACCACTTGGTGTAGTCACCGATGAAGAGGGACCTCGAGGAGATCAGTCCAAACCGATCAGCAAGATTTAACACAACAGAAACACACAGATATGATGGAGGCAATGCATAACAGATTATATTATTGCATGATAGTTAATTACATGCAACCGGTAACAACCGGGTTACAACATACCGGCACACAGGCCTGGTAGAATAGGTCTCACCGGGACCTTGAATTGAAAGATCTATTTTCTAGGCACAATCTATCTATCTGATACTTCTTTATTCTTTGATTGATTGATTGATTGATTACATTCTAAAGCATGATTACAAATATATATATATATATATATATATATATATCGATCTAAAGGATTTGGTTGACCCAAAAAGGATCAAAACCCTAACGTGTAGAAATGAATGAGGTCGGCCTCCAGAAAATCCAAAGGATGAAATGGAGAAGGTCAGCCACACACCAAGAAACACCCAAATTTTTGTCCAAGGTTGCGCAAGCTTTAGAATGGGTTTCGGTAGATCACCAAAATAGGTCTTAGGCAACCAATAACAAAGGAACAACTGGTAACAAGAAACTATCAAGGAAACCCGTAGTGATATCTTATTGAAAAGTGATTCAAATGAGATGCGGTTAGAAAGAAAGAAGGGTGATCAAGTCTTCAAGAAGAATCCAACTCCACAGGAAACCGATGTTCCAAAATCAGGACAGACAAAAAGGAAAACTAAAACTACAAACAGAAAACGAACAGAAAAGAAAATGTTTTTGGTTGATGCAAGATTGCTTTGAACTGGGGATGCTCCTGCATCATTTAACTAAGATGACTATGACAATGTGACCATATATGTGTCATCAATGACAATACATAAATCATCATCAAGCCAACACAGACAAGATCACCAACCAACCACACAACCAGGTTCATCTACTAGTTCACAAACCTTGTCGGTTATACCCTAACTGGTCTACCTTCAACCTTGCACTTTTCTTCTCTTTTGGTAGAACACTCAAACTGGTCAGCACACTTGCCAACCTACCTCATGCACATCTTCAACAAATGGGATCCTTTCACTTCTACACCTTGTCAGATTTACTGATGGACATACTTACTCGTAGTATCTTCTACTTGTATACTGGTAAGATACCATTCATATCGGTGGCACCAAAATTCATCTTCATTCTAACAACATTCTTTGTTTGTAGCTTGTTCCAACTTGCCTTCTTCATCAATAGACCTATTCACTTATCAATTGGTTTGTCAAAGTGACAAACATATCCTTCCTTCTCTATACCAGCAACTCATCATGTCTACCTGGCCGATCCAATGCATATCTCTGATCGCATGCACCTAAGGCAACTTAGTGTTTCACCAGTTCATCTGGTGTGAGCCTTCAATCACTTGTCTTCTACTCTTTTATCTTATCTTAGAGAACTATGATGCATTCGATGCATAGGAGATAAGCTCCACTTACCGGTGGGTGTGGATCTTTGTCATATGCATCCGACATTGCACCATTAGGGGTTCCCTGTTAGAGCATGCATATCTTCAAACATGCATATATGATCCAGTTGGGCACATTCACTATTAGTCATCTCTTCATATGGTGACTGCATCTTTATCCGGTGGGAGTCCTGTTGTTTCACATCCACACAACATACTAGTGGCCTGCACATAGTTAAACTCTAGTGTTGATGTGATTTTTGTAACATTTTGTCACTTCATCACAATCAATAGTCCAACATCTTTCTCTCTTCTTGGTTGGCAACAATGCACTGCCAACATTTCACTTACCAGTCTGCAGTCCTTATGTATTCAACACAAGTCAACACTAACCTATGTATTGGTGAGTCTAATGACCATTGTGCCGAATGACATATTGTTCCTTACTGATGACTGACTAAGCTAGGTGACATCACATCCCGTATGCATCAATGACAATGTTGCACATATATCTCCCATACCGGTTGCCATCCTATACCGGTTGACATCAATGACAACATAGTGCCAACAATATCCCCATTTGGCATTGATGTCAACACATGTAGTATCCAATATACTACAAATTCTTTCTCCCCCTTTGACAATAATGGCAAAGGGGACTGATAGGGTTTCTCTCCTCCTTGTCACTACCATGCGCTGACAGATCTTTCTCTCCTCCTTTTTCTCTACCGGATGCTTCTCCTCTTTTGACCATCATACATTTCATCCTCTTAATTCACAACACTTGAGATGGTAGGTTCAACCACCAACTGACACCAATTGTTCAGCAACCAAGTGTATATACAAACCGGATGCCTGTTGCATATACAAGTCTGAAACCAATTGAAGGAATATGTGTCAATGAATAAAACTTACCTGCCAGTTAGACTACATTATCTCCCCTTTGATATGCAGAAGTTATTGTGACTCCAATTTGTTGATATCAAGTGTTGAAGCTGACACTGATACCAATTGTATCTTCTCCGATACCAACTATACATTCTCCTATGTAGGTAACTCTCCCTCTTTGCAGGCAACTCTCCCAGTGGTCTAGTTGTGATTTTAAATGGATAGACATTGAAATATCTCACAACTCAGGACACTTCCAAAGATACAATCACACCAGTACAACCATAGACACATGCATTCCCCATGTGTCCAGTATATCTGATAACAATAAGAAGATATGGCTATCAACTCCCCTGAGTTATAGACCTCAGGTCCTCATTGCCTATCAATTTCTAAACCGAAGCTCCAATTTGCACCTTATGTCGATTGAGTTGTGCATGTGTGATCAACTAATGATCTTTCATCTCCATTATATTCACTACAACTTATGACATGATCCTAGATGTACATAATGCCATACAATATTACTATCATGCCATATATCAAACCGGTTAGCCCAAAAAGATGCATGTATACATGACCAACTATCGGGCCATCATATGTCATTCAGGTCTTTTCCAATGCCACCCAAGACATAACCAATTCTGCACATCACACCACCAGAGTTATTGCAATGATCCCAGACCTCATTGACTTACATAACCTACAATACCGGTTAGTATACATACCGGTAACCTACTGCACACATCGGTTTCCTATACCGGTCCATCAACACTATTAGAGAATCTTCCTCTAACTCCTATCCTCTTGTGTCAATTTTCTTCTACTCCCAATTTCAAATATGCCATCGATTGACACATGCAGTAGTGATCCATCTTTCATCTGTAGGTGTGTAGCCAAGGCAACAACCATGCACACACCTATCTCACCTTTTTCTTCTTACTGGCTGCAACCTGTTCTTCTATTTGTCCTCTTCCACTGAGAGGGTGAATGATATGGTTAAAGTACTCGTCCCCCTAAGGTTCTGCATCTCCTCTTAAGCCTTAGGAGATATCACTTATGCATTGAATGCACAGTGTCAGTCTATGGTCCTACTCTCTTCTTTCTTCCTCCATACCTGCATGACTTCACCTTTCTTCCCATTTTCAATCTTGGGAGTAGGTTTTACCTTCTTCTACTGATTGGTCCTTTCTCTATCGAATTCTGCATTACTACCAGAAGCATTGTTGAAGAAGCAAACAATGTTCATGCCATACGCATGATTGGAGGACCTTCTATCAAACCGGTTCGACCATCTTCTTCTGGTCATGCCATTATAACTGGCTACTGGAACTAGTGAACCACTTGATCTGGTAGTAACAAAACCTCTTTTCCTTTTGTTCCACACAACATTTTGTCTCTTATATGATCTAAACCCATTTTGAAACTAATCATAGGTGCTATACCGGTTTCCATATGATTGCATGTTCATCCATCTGCAATCATGACTTTTATGGCCAAAACCATTACACCTCTGACAGACAATGATATTGTCTCTAGGAAGAGCAAGCTGTCTATTCCTAGACTTCATTCTACATTCATCTTCCCTATGGCCATATCCTTTGCATGCAAAACAATAACCAAAGAAAGGGGGCTTGTGACCTACAAATTTTCTTTTCCATGCATGACGAGATCTTACCGGTTTAGTATCTCCATTTCTACTTCTCCGGGGATGGATCCTTGGATGTTCACTTTCTGCAGTTCTTCCATCGGATCCCTCCTTTTCCTACACTTTCTTTGTCTTGTGAGTGGTATTATTTCCTTGTCTTCTCCCTGTAGGAGATCTTCTATGCTATCTTCTTTTGTTCTTGCTTTTGGTGAAGCTACCTTCTCCCATCTTCCCTTTTCCTTTGGGATTTGAATTATTTCTCCTTCATGCAACACCGATCATCATCCTTGGCTTCATGTCTTCAGTGGTTGTGGTTAGATCAACCTTCTTCCGGGGACAATTCCGGATAGTGAAGGTTTGTACCTTGTTATCTCCATTTGAGAAGACAAATAGAATGTCATTATGAGGGACATTCTTGCTGGTGGATCATTCACTGACATAACTTCCTAATCCTCTGGTATCCTTGGAATGCTTTTGCTTCTTCAACATTTTGTCCAAGGCATCACTGCTACCATCAAACTAGATTCTTACCTTGAGCTCATCCTGACATTTCTCAAGCTCATTTCAGAGATTCTCCATTTCTCCTTCTAGTTTCTAATTATTTTTATCCTTGGCCTCTAGCTCAAATGCTAGATCATTACACTAGCACTCCTTGGTGTCTTCTTGTTGAGTCTTCAACTCTGAGATACATTTCTCAGATTTTTGAAGGCATCTGATCAACTGGTTTTGTTCCACAACTGCAACATTCTTGAATAACTTGTCTTAATTCCTCACTCTACTAAGTTCTTCGAGTGCACTTACAAGTTCTCCTTCAAGATCAACTTCTACATCATCTTCTTCTTCACCTTCACTATCATTGCCAAACACATCTTGTCGATAGGAGTGATCTGTATGATCATTCTCAGATGTGTGTCTCTCATCTTCTGATTCTTGAGCCATGAATAGGTGGGTTCCTTCTTCATCATTGCTGCGATCTGACACATGAGTTACATTTCCCATCTTGTCTTCACAAACCGGTTTTGTAGTGGTAGGTTCGTTTCCATAGAGCTTCTTTAATCTATCCCACAAACTCTTTGCCGATTTGCATTTGTCAACCTGTAAGGAAACATCATCTAATAACCCATAGAGTATAGCCTTCATTGCTATATCATTACACTGGTTTCTTCTTTTTGCATCTGAAACGATGGGAGAACTAACTTTACTAGGGTAGCCATTAACAACTGACATCCACACATCAAACCCTAAGGAGGATAGGTAGACTTCCATCCTACAACTCCAAATAGAATAATTTTAAACCACCAAAAAAAGGAATAGGGATTGACACTAAACAAACCATTGTGTTCAAATACCAGAATCTACCCAAGCTAGACAAAGCTTATCAACCAGGAACCTAGGCTCTGATATCAATTGTTGAACACTAGATGTCACTATGAGGGGGGGTGGGTGAATAAGTGATTTCCAAATCCTTTTCCCTTTTCTATCTTATGTGTATATACTAGTTAACTGATCTATCATAAAGTAGACATATCGGTTAGATGGGAGAATGACACAAATACATCCACACATTAAAGGGATATCACATAACATCAGACATATGAGGAAAACCCAAGATAGGAAAAACCTCAGTGAGCAATACTATTGGAGACTACTACTCCAATCCAGCCTTACAATGAAAATCTCAGTTACAACATTTAGGGCACCAACCCAAGGAGCACCAACCCCTACACCAAGCTCCAGCTCAGTGATCTACAATAAACATAATCAACTATAAAAGTAATAGCTATGTTACAAAAGAGCTTTGTAACTCTTATGCAAGTCTCTTCACCAGTTCACCTCTATAGAGATCTCTGTCAGCTCTCTGCTGCAAATCACTCTCTATTGCAACCTTATCTCTTGCTACAACTCACTCTCTGCTGCAACCTTACCAGTTCAACATCTTCTTCTTCTTTGTCAGTTATGCTCTTTGCATGTTCTCCTTCCTCTCTATCACATTGCTGCTAGTCACCACCGGTTTTCTTCACTCAGTTAGTTGTCTACTATCTGATTCTTGCCAATTCTCAGCTTATCGGTTCTCTTCTAATTCTCATTATGCTCTTCTATTTTTTGTAATCTTCTTTGCCTCTTCTCTATCGATTCAAACATCATCGGTGCACTCCTCTATCAGACTTAATGGCAGATTATCGGTTGTCTTACTCTCACCTATTGAACTCTTCACACCGGTTCTCTCTCACACACTCAATCCCTTCTCTGATTTATGTTGAGAACTTGACTGATTGGCTCTCTTTACTCACCTCACTCTCTCAAGCAGCAACACAAACTACATCTTTGCCTCACACTCTTATAGACAGACTTTCCCACCTAAACGTTGGTTTGAACATTGGCACACTAGGGTTTCCACCATGCACTGAATCTATATTCAATCTGATCTCTGATCATTGAGATATATCATCAAACTAGATATCATGTCCTTGATTGATGACCAACACTCCATCAATGAGCATCACCATTCTGTTTACCTTGTGATTCACATCTTCTATCTTTAGTCGTCTGTAGCATGATTTTTGGCCTTGTGTCTGGTCAATCACGTGCATGATGTGGTTTCCTTCACCCACTTTGATTTGCTAGATCAGTTTGTCCTGGATCTCTTCTATTTCCTTGATTTGAAGACGCAATCCTCTGACATTCTTCCTCGAGCTTCACAGTCGCCATTTAATGTTGGACCAACTTCCAACGACCTTACCAACACATCACACTGACCTGTGCATGCATGCCACTTCACCTTCACATGCCCTCTTTGTCAGCATCCACCTTTGCTAGGTCTTATGTGTTAGTCCAGACAAGATCACCGACCAGCCACACAACCGGGTTCATCTATCGGTTCACAAACCTTGTTGGTTATACCCTAACCAGTCTGCCTTCATCCTTGCACTTTTCTTATCTTCCGGTGGAACACTAAAACTGGTTAGCACACTTGCCAACCTACCTCATGAACATCTTCAATAGATGGGAGTCTTTTGCTTCTACAACTTGTCAGCTTTACCGGTGGACATACTTACTAGTAGTATCTTCTGCATGTATACTGGTAAGATACCACACATACCGGTGGCCCCAAACTTCATCTTCATTCTGACAACATTCTCTATCTATAGCTTGTTCCAACTTGCCTTCTTCATCAATAGAATGGTTCACTTATCAATTGGTTTGTCAAAGTAACAAACATATCTTTCCTTCTCTGTACTGGCAACTCATCACATCTACCCAGCTGATCTGGTTCATATCTCTGATCTCATGCACCTAAGGCAACTTTGTGTTTCACCAGTTCATTCGGTGTGAGCCTTCAATCACCTGTCTTCTACTCTTTTGTCTTATCTCGGAGAACTATGATGCATTCCATGCATAATAGGAGATAAGCTCCACTTACCAATGGGAGTGGATCCTTGTCATCTGCATCCGGCATTGCACCATTATAGTTTCCCTATTTGAGCATGCATATCTTTAAACAGACACATATGATCTAGTTGGGCACATTCACTATTAGTCATCTCTTCATATGGTGACACCATCTTTATCCGGTGGGAGTCCTACTATTTCACATCTACATAGCATATCGGTGTTGATGTGATTTTTGAAACATTCCACCTCTTCATCACAATCAATAGACCAACATCTTTCTCTCTTGTTGGTTGGCAACAATGCACTACCAACATGTCACTTATTGGCCTACAGTCCTTATGTCTTCAACACAAGTCAACATTAACCTATGTACCAATGGATCCAATGGCCATTGTGTTGGATGACATACTCTTCCTTATCGGTGACCGACTAAGCTAGGTGACATCAAAGACATCATATTTGATATGCATCAATGACAGTGTTGCACATACATCTCCCATACTGGTTGCCATCCTATACTGGTTGACATCAATGACAACACAATGCCAACAGTTTCTTCTTACTTTCTTACTTGACTTATAATGCTCAATTACAATGATTTATACAATCCAAGGGGATTCGATCAACCCAAAATAGATCAAATGCTGAAGAACAAGACCAAATGTGTAAAACCAATAGGTCATCCTACGCCAAAGAGATTCCTTTGGAAAATCCAAAGGATGAAGTGCAGATCAAAGGAAAGGTCAGCCATGCACCAAAGAACATCTAAATCAATGCACAAGACTTCACAAGCTACGGGAGGGATCCGGTAGATTCACTAATGTAAATAGGTCCAAATGGTTTTGGTGCCAGAAAACTGTCTCAAAAACCGGAATCGATAACTTGTCAAAAATGATCCAAATGCTCCGTAGTTTAGGAATAAGGTTCATATGATCATGTCCTCACGAAAAATCCAATTCAACAAGATCTAGTGAGCCAATGCAAGAAAATGAAAAATGAAATGCTAAAACTACAAAAACAGAAAATAAATAGAAAGAAATATTTTTTGGGATAATGCCAGATTGTCAAAAACTAAGGATGCATCACTTGTCATGCATTCCCTATAGGCGATTGAAGTTGGAATCCAGTGGGCTAGGTTGGTTTACTGCTTGTAGAAATCCTTGGGAGTGAGGACAGACCCGTGATGTAGTATGGGATGCAATGAATCCTCTTGCCAGTTGTTTGATGGTATACTTGACTGTGTTGGGTTGAGGATGGACCCATGGTGTAGTATGGGATGCACTGAATCCTCTACCCAAATCTGTTGGTGAAAATGATGAGGGAGAAGAATGGGACCCATGGTGTAGTGCGCAGTGCATTGATATTCCATCTCTATCTAGGATGAACTATGGATAGGAGATAGTTAACCATTGAGGATGAGTCAATCTCTATTAGCTTGTGGTGTATGTAAATGAGATATTCACCACGATTGTTGTAATGCCTATATGAGCCAATCACTACTATAATGTGATGAATGTATAAGCCACTCACCATGTATGTGATGTATGCTAGAACTATGGCCATCTTGGGTACTTGTGATGTGTATGAGATATATCCTCATGTATACATGATTGAGATAGTCTTTGAGTGTAGGAGTTGTGTTACGGGCCTTGTGTATATGTCTGCATCAAACACTAATGTTCGTATTCTCTTGAATATGGAACCAACACTTGATCGAAACATGTAGCTCTTCTTGCAATGAGGCTAAGTTAATAGGTTTTCTTAATTAATTGATAGGATTAGAGACAGATCAAGATGTCATCAAGAGGAGAGAGTAGTCTCCTAGATGTGAACTGAGAGCCTTTGACTTTCTACAAGAGGATAAGTACGCTAGGTCATTAGGAATGAAGCCTCGAGGCTTAGGTTTCGATGTAGGGATGACACTAATCATGGAAGGCTAATACTCTAGTCATAAGTATATAAATATATTGTATCACATTGAGTGGTTGCCACCATGAATATTGAAGGAGTCTAGATACCAACAATTCTGATTGAGATGGAGGTAGCTTGGTCGATGAAGTTGTTAATCAATGTTAATTGTATTGGGAAAAAAAAAATTGTGGTGGTCAAGGGGTGGATCTTACAATTTCTTCCTCCCTATCTTTGTCTCTATATCTCTCTAACTCGCACATACTTTATTTCTCCCTCCTTGTCTCTATATGTATCTGAATCTCTTAGTCAAGTACACCCTATATCGCTAACTTCTCCTCTTTCCCTCTCCCTCTCTATCTATATCTCACTATCTCTATCTCTCTCTTATCCTTTCCATATGTCTCTCTATATCTCTTTCTCTTTATATATATGTGTATGCCAAAAATATGGTCTTCAACCTCTAAGAAGAAAAACACTTCAAACACACCAATGAAGCATTGCATTAGAGTTAGAAATCATAAACAGGTTGGTGGATTTAAAACTCCTAAAATCGCCTCATTGTTCTCTATCTATAAAGATCTTCAAGAGTCAAGGTGGCCCTCACTTGGAAAAGCACTTGATCTCTTAGATGACAACCTATAGAACGATATTTTAGTGATGGGCTAAGATCAAAATGGATGCAATTAAGATCTTAGCTAAGATGATATGATGGATGAAGATAGGATGCAAGATGCAAGACTAGATGATTAAGATGTTAAATTTATTCCAAATTTAAGATTTAGATGATGTTAGATGAGTTAATTAAACTAGATGAGTATAAAATACTATGAGATGATATGCAATTAACTAGCTGATATGCTAAAATGAAGGTAAAATGCTAATGCTAATGCTAAATGGCTTGGATTCTTGAAGATGGCTTGAATGCTTGAAGATGACAAGATGAGTTCCTTAACCTGCAAAATGACTATAATTTAGATGCACAAGATTGAGATTGAATTGGAAGAGAAATGGGCTCTATTTATAGAAGAATTGGAGAATTGGATGGCCAAGATTGAATTGGCTTAAGGTGGGTCAAGATTGAGAGTTATCAATCCAAGCGAAATTTTCAACCAAATCCCATGTTGACAAGTGTCACCATTAGATTGCTTGAGAGGAGAGGGAGGAGGCATTAAATTATTTAGAAGACTTAATGGTTAATCCCATGTAGGCAAATTCATAGAATAAAGCTTTTATCCAGTGAATAAAGATATTTTCCAATAGACAAAATCTTGTGCAAAGCTCAATGTGTTGAAAATGTGAAGTTTTGTAAGAGCATTAAAAGCTCTTTGGAGACCTTGGCGATTATCTTGTTGGAAGTTAGATAACCTTCAAGACTTTTGTGAGAGTCCTACAAATTTAGGGAACTCAACAAAGTTAGCTTGTTGAAAAGATAAAACTTTAAATGAATTTAGAAGAATTTATTCCAAAATTAAAAGTGACTTCCCCAAAATTTAGGGATGTGACCATGATAGAAGAATTAGACTAATTAAGGGGGTTTTGAGAGGTTATATAAGAATGCTTAGGAGGTTAATGGAAAATGCAGGAGAATGCAAGTGGGAGAAATAGGAATTTTTAATTAAAATAAAAAGATTTATTTCAACTAAAATGAATGCAACTTGCATTTGGATAGATATTTAAATAAATATTAATTTATTTAAATGTGAATGTGAATTTGAATTTTGGATTTTATTTAAATAAATCTTAATTTATTTAAATGAGAAAAAGGGGGATAAAGCATTAAATGCTTGAAGACTTTGAGGGAAACAATTAAAGGCTTAAGAAGATTTTAAGGGAAACCATTAAAGGTTTGAGAAGACTCTAGAAGAAAGCCATTAAAGGCTTGAAGAATTTAAGGGAAGCCATTAAAGGTTTCAAGTGGGTGAGGATAAATAGGATTTCAAATAAATTATTTATTTATTTAAAATTGTGGTGCAACTTGCATTTGTAGGAAAATGCAAGTGGGTGGAGGAAAATAGGATTTTTTAGATAAAATAAAAGATTTATTTTAGCCAAAAGGAGATGCAACTTGCATATGTTGTAAAATGCAAGTGGGGTGAGGGAAATAGGGATTTTTAATTAAATGGGAAAGGGGATTTTAATTAAATGTTGAATTTAATTAAAATGGAAAGGGGGTTTTAATTAAATGTTGAATTTGATTAAAATGGCCAGAAAGGGGATATTTAATTAGCTATTGTATTTAATTAAAATGTCTAGAAGAGGATATTTAATTAAATTTTGAATTTAATTAAAATGGCTAAAAGGGGATATTTAATTAAATGTTGAATTTAATTAAAATGGCTTAGATAGAAGAAAGGGGGAATTAATTAAATCTTTAATTTGATTAATGTTTGATTAGAAGAAAAGGGATATTGATTAAACCTTAGTTTAGTCAATAGGTGGATTACGGTAATTAAACAAATATAAATTCATTTAATTAGTTGTGCAAGTTTTAGGTGTCTACAATATGCCTTCCTACCCCTCTGTATATATCATTTCTTATATCTTTATCTTTCTATCTCTACAGGTCCCCCTCTCTTGTTGTCTCCTCCTTATCTATATTTCTCCATACCCCTCTTCCTATCTCCTTCCATCTCTCCCTCGCTATGTATTTATATCTCTCCCTCTCTCACCCCTCTATCTTTGCCAAGTTGCATTTATCTCTCTATCTCTCCTTTCTATTCCTATCTCTCTTGATTTCTATCCCTATCTCTCCCTTATCACTCCCTCTTCTATATCTCTAGTTTTTCTCTCCCCTCTCTCTTTTTCTTCCCCTCTCCCTATCTCTCTATCTATTTATGTATGCATCTATCTCCCTTTATATCTCTCTCTCACTCATACACACAAAGACACTCCTTACTTATCCCTCCATATCTTTGTCTCTCTATCTTTTCCCCTCTTTATCTATCTATATCTCTATCCATATTCCTCTTTTTCTCTCTATCTCTCTCTCTATATTTCTATCCATATCTTTCTATATCTTTATCTCCCTATCTCTCTACCTCTCTCCCTATTTATATTAGTCTCTATTCCTCCCCTCCCCCCTCTCTCTCCCTCTCTCTCTCTCTCTCTCTCTCTCTCTCTCTCTCACACACACACACACACACACACACACACACACACACTCATACCTATTTATCTCCCTCTCTCACTCTCTTCTCTCTTCCCCTCTACCTATCTCTCTCCCTTGCTATCCTCACTCTCCATATGTCCCCATATTTCCCTTCCTCTCCCTCTCCACCCACTCTCTCTATCTCTTCATATCTATCCCTGCTCTCTCTTTATCCATCATATCTATGTCTCTAACTCTACCTCTTTCTCCCTTTATTTTCCCATATATCTCATTGTCACTCTCTTTCTCTTCCTATATATCTCCATATCTCTCTCTCTCTCTCTCTCTCTCTCTCTCTCTCTCTCTCTCTCTCTCTCCCTCTCTCTCTCTCTCTCTCTCTCTCTCTCTCCATATCTATTCATCTATCACTACTTATCTTTGTTTGTTTGTCTCTTTATTTATCTATTTATCTCTCTTCCTCTATCCCTCTCTCTATCTATCTCTATGTCTCTATCCATCCCTCTCCCTCTCTCCATATCTATTTGTCTATTTCTACTTCTCTGTCTTTATTTGTTTCTCTCTCTATATATTCTCTTTACTACACTATCCCACATTATTATATCTCTAGCTCTCCTTCTCTCTCCTCCTCTATATCTTTGTATCTCTTCCTCTATATCTCTCTCTATCTATCTCCCAATCTCTCTTTATATTTATCTCTTCCACTTTCTCTATCTATCTTTCTCTCCCTCTCCCTCTATCCCTCTATCTTCATCTCCACCTAGACTATCTTCCTCTCTCCCCCTCTATCTCTAGACATCTCTCTTTATCGATCTATCTCTCTACCTCTCTATATCTATATCTCTTTGCCTCTATATCTCTATCTCTCACATTTCTTATTCCATATCTCTACCCCTATGTCTCTTCCTCTCTCTACCTCTCTCTATATAACACTTCCGATCTCCATATTTATCTCTCTCTCTCTCTCTCTCTCTCTCTCTCTCTCACACACACACACACACACACACACACACACACACACACACCTCCATCTCCATCCCCATTTCTATCTTCCATCTCTATCTCTAACTCCTCACCTCTCTCACACACACATCCAACCTCTATCTTCCATCTCTATCTCTAACTCCTCACCTCTCTCACACACACTTCCAACCTCTATCTACCTCTATCCCTATTGAAAACATAGTTCATTTGAAGGAATCACTTCCTCATTGTGACCATTATATCACAAATAACCATTTGCTAAATATCCTACCAATTAACCCCATGTACGCCACAAATGTTTACAAAAAATAGATCAATTTTTCTCCTAATTGACCTTGCACACCTCATCAATGTACCCATTATACACCAAAATGCAATTACTAATGTTTTGATAATTTGATTGATACGCTTTTAGAAGTAGATTTTTTTACTAATCTACTAAAATCATACAATTTTTTTTTAACAAATTCCAACATCTAATTTTCATTGACCATTAAAAATATCACTTAGTTTTACAATACAATTTCAACACAAATGAAGCCGCTTTGATGCAACCGCCACTAAATGCGAGAAAATTATTGTACTATGGTTTACGTATTAACACAAAAGAAGCCGTATGGTATTAATTCGGCATCATTCTCTATCGTCTATCCTGTACATAGAAAAGAAACGCTGATAAATTCATCTCGAGCACACCATATATCTTGAAGCAAGATAAGAACTCTGATTTAAAGGCATCAAAATTAGTGCATGTCAATTACCAACTTTATAAACGAATAGAGAAATCCCTCTGATTGAGATTGGTGTTTGTTCCTTTCTTTATGCTGCAAGTATCAAAACTCACCAAACGTTAAAAAAAAAGGCATCTTGGCATACAAATGCCAAGGAAAGCTCTGCCATTTTTCTTTGTTCCTTCCAATGACCTTCCCTTCACGAGGATGTCTCCCACAGTATTTCAACTATATAAACTAACACTCAAATCTATGACTAGTTAAATTTTCAAAATATTCGCCCACTATATGCGTATGGGAATCACAATTTTCTGGCTTTTCATGTGTTTGAAGGGTTGCATTTAAAATTTGAAACTGCACGTCGGCCACACGGCCAAAGATCCTGTTTTGCATGGAAGGTATTTATACTACTACTTTGTTACATCACAAGGAAATCCAGCCAAAGATCCTGTTTTTCTCCTCTTAAATGGTGGTCCAGGTTGCTCAAGTTCTGATGGATTCATTTGTGAGCATGGTTTGATTCCTGCTTATTTAAATTTGATTTTTCAGACACTATTTTCGTAAATAGTATTTGAGCTGGGTTTTAGGGTATGACCAAATAAAATTCTGCACCCTTAGGCTAAGATTTCAATTTCTAAGGTTAACAATTTTGCAATAAATTCATCATGGACTTGCACCCACTCTTAGTCTTTTAATCTGTGACAGAGATTGGCTTTCTGCAAACTTGAAACCCTTCATGGCCATATGATCCAAGCAACCAAGTTATCTTATTTTTTTGGATCCATATCTTATACGAGTTATGCATTTTCGTTTTGTATTCTATCAATAATCTCTGCAAATTTTCTAAACGAAAAGTATTTTAAACTGTTAGAACTTAAAACATACTTTCAACTTTGCCCTTTAAAGATCCCAAATCGTTTCTTGAAAATCATTTTGTTAGGATTTGCTGATCAATGGTATTTACTGATTAATAGATATGGAAAGAGGTATTCGATTGTTATTTATCAACAACTAGAGGTAAAGGTGAATTAGTTCGCTAATAAAATTCATTTACAAAAAGCACAAGAAATTCAGTAACGAAGATGTATGAATATATGATTATATAAGACAGGCAAATGTTTAAAAACCCCTAGATTTTCAATTGTGTATTGCTGGAGAGTCATTTGCAGGAATCTATGTTCCACCTCTGGAATCATATGTATCCAAAGGTATGCAAATATGGGTAGTTCTTTTTGATAAATGATTAATATTCAGCTGTCTTATCTATTTAAAACTAAACATCATTGCGACGGAGGATCTTTAATTTCAATACTCTATATAGCTCACCACTAAAATTTAATTAGTGGAACAATAACAGAAAAAATAAAACAAATAAATCAACGTAAGGTGTCCATTCCACACCATACCCTGCCTATAATTATCTAGATTAAGATTTGAACCTGAAGTGCACTTCTATCAATCCATCTGTAGCTTCATTTCAATACACCAATTAAAAATATTAGCCCTAAATTTTTGTCACAGGAATCTGCTTGATGGCATTGACAAACAGATTAAAGCTTTTTGAAGAAGATCCTCCTTCCTTCTCCGCATTCCTTGCAATCGTCTTCCACTTGTTCACTTTCTCTCTGATTTCCATCCCTTTTTCGCTCACCAGCAATTCCTCTACAGCTTTTCTGCATTCCTCTTTCTCTATGTGTCCATCTTTATTGGGATTTAAAAGCAGCCCAACTTTCCAGACATCCACGACGTAGTTGCGGTTAAGAAACTGATCAGAGAAATAAGGCCAGCAGAGCATGGGTACTCCCATGCTCATACTCTCCTGCACCGAGTTCCATCCACAATGTGTGACGAAGCATGCTAATGAAGGGTGACATAATACCTGCAACTGTGGGGCCCAACCCACAATACACCCCTGATCTCCTGTGCTCTCCAATAACCTCGAAATCAAAATGGCCCTGTCACCTTTCACTCCATCTGAGCGCAAAACCCACAGAAATGGTCTTTTTATTACCTCTAAACCCAGAGCAACCTCTTCCACTTGCTTTTCCTCAAGAACTGTAAAACTTCCGAAAGATAAGTAGATCACAGATTGGGCAACTTGTTTATCCAACCATTTTAAACATTCCAATTCGTCTGTCCACAAGCTTGGAAGGATCTTGGTCGTATCGCTTGAATCGCCATGTAGAAACTCAGGAGGAATTAATGGACCTATTGTATAAACTCCCACTTCTTTGGATAGTTCTTCCACTGCTGGAGCTTCTAGGTCGTGAAAGGAGTTGAAAAGGACCCATTTTATCTCCTTCAGTTCTTGAGCGATGCGATTCCCCTTAAGAAATAAGTACTCACCCCGATGCATCCATGGAAGTTCGCCAGAACGCATTGGTGGTACTGAGGAAAGACATTTTACCATTTTATCCTCCTCCACAATACCTTTAACAAAAACAATCCAAATCCAATGACTATTAAATGGGTTGTTCAAAATCATGAGAAATCACAATCCCAAATTTATGTCCAATCAAATCCTTCTAGAACGTCATATAGCAATAGCCCAAATTTGTAGCAGGAAATATTAGAGTAACCAGAAGTTAAATGAGTGATGACTCTAATTTAGATGTGAACACAGCAAAGGGTTTGTGAAAAAAAACCCCCAAAAATTTGTGCAGTAGGAAACTCTGCCTCTGAATTTTACCAGTTTGTTTTTTGAAGGATTCTATCCCACCCATAATGTAGGAAAAATCAGGTTGTAATATCTTACCATTGTTAGGAAGGATCCCCCGGGAGATGAGGCTGGGACTGAAGTAGCTGATGGCGCAAACGGAAAGAAGTTGAGTATGCAAAACAGCGAGAGAAATAACATGGAAATTGGCAACCGCCTGTAAGCCAGAGCACATCCAGAAATCTGCTATTATGCAAGTGATTTTGCGCTCTTCTTCATTGTTGATCTTCTGGATGAGACTGAGAATAACAGGAGGACCCAGCTCCTTTTCTAGCGACTCTGAAAATTTTGTAGCGTCGTCCCGACCATCTTCTGGCTGCGCCTCCATTGGAACAGAGATCATTCGGATCAAATCCCAGTTTTTGGGCAGAGAGGTTTTCCTATTGGCTTCCAATATACGGTGTAGGGTATCGTGGGTGTTAAGGAATGTGATGAGAAATCCATGGGAGGTGAGTTTCCAGGCGAGTTGCATCATAGAATTAATGTGGCCCTGTACAGGCACAGGGATTAGAAGCGCATGAGGCTGCGCCCCTTCATTCATTTTTCCCTTTGCAAACAGAGATGGCTACCAAGATCCCCGTCTACAAATCTAAACTCAAAAGTAATGAAAAGTCTTAAATCTCACACACTCACAGACTCCGTCAATTATGAGTGTTTAAAACTTGAAGTCTAAGAGTCAAAGTTTAGTGTGTGATTTAAGTAATCTGAGTGAAGTGTAGCTACACTTCTTTTTGAAGAGTAGCTACATTTGTTTCAAGTCACAAATGAGGATCTTATCTTCAACAACAACATTTCTTGAGGACAAGAACAACAGCACCACAACTTAAACATCACATTATGTCAATACTGACAAATTATTATTAAAATTTTGATAGAGTCTAAAACAGATTGTTTTTGAATAATATTATGAAAAGTTTACATGAAAATTCATCAAAACAAATGTATCAATTATATTTATTACTTATGTATGTTAGGTGATGTAGTAGTTATGTAAAATATACTATAATTAATTTACTATTTTTTATGTTTGGTATTTATTTTAAATTTGATATTTTTTAAATTTGAAGTTTTTTGTATTAATTGCCCATTTATTTTGTTGTATTCTTAGAAGTCAAAATACTTTGTAAGAATTAAACACTTCTTTATTGTTGTTGCACATGCAATGATTAAGATTTTCATAAAATATTTAATAGTCTCAAAGTAAATACATCTATGTATATATCATTCATATAATATATATCTAGATAGTTCATTTTATAAATATAATTTTTCTATAATATGTATATATATATTTCCCTTCTAGACTAAAATAGATTTGTATGTAGAATTGAAAATATGATGGAATACAAATGTTATATATATACATATTTTTTAACTATTTTGCAATATATTATAATTTTATTTTTATATATCTTATGTGTGTATGAATATGTATGTATGTATGTATACATGTATGTATGTATGTATGTGTGTATAAAGATATATTTAAAATTTTATGTGTAAAATCAATATTTTGAATAAATAAATATATAAAACAATATTATATTTAATATAATAATTATTTAAATTTTATTTCTAAATGTGTTTACATCAAGTAATATATTCACATATGGATGTAAAACCTCAATCAATAAAAATAAAAACATTTAATTTGATGTATTTTTTAATTTTTTTTATATATTATTTTTATTACAAGATTAGTTCATTAATATTCTTACAATCTATTTTTTTTTATAAGGATACGATAATATAATATAATAATGTGGTCTTAATAAAAAAAATTGCTTTTCTAAAAGGTTCAATTGAAATATAAAAATATTAAAACATGGTTATGTAATCATATCTTAATAATAATATAATATTGATTATAATATTATATATAGTAATGATTCAATATTAATTAAAATATAATAATATAATAGTTTTTAAAGTGGAATAATGAAAAAATATGATATCCTTGAATGCATGTTGCCTATTTTTTAGCCATTTTGATTGCAAATTGATTGTCAACAAATAGTGGTGTAGATAAAACTTATTGTTCATGTAAATATTTAAGAATTCTTCAATGCCATATGATTTCTAGATTTGCCTCAAAGGCTGCCATATATTTGGCTTCTACAAAGGATAGGGCTGGTATTGGTCATTTAACTGGGTCATTTAAATTCACAGTAAGAGAAGGAGCAGGCACGGGAAGAGCAGGTTAATAATATAATCATGGGCGGCCAAGCAAGAGCAGGAGCAGGCACGGGAGCAGTAGCGGGCTGTAGCGTTAGGGCAGCAGGTCATGATCAAGATTGTAGGCAAGGTTAAGGCAACAGATCACAATTTTTAAATGGCTAACATTTTAATCATAGGCGGCCAAGGAAGGGCAGAAGCAGGCACAGGAGCAGTAGCAGGTTGTAGTGTTAGGGCAGCAGATCACGATCAAGATTGTAGGCAAGGTTTTGAGCAAAATAATGATGCCGCCGATATCAGCAGGGAGCAATTTCGAAAAGAAAGATGGAGTGAGGAAGTCGATCGAACCCTTCCCATTCAAGAACTCAGGGATAGAACTTTCAATGCATGGAAGCCAAATGACTACCAAAAAATGGACTATGCTCATAATCCTCAATGGGTGTTCGAATCTGGTAAATGGGTGGATAAGGCATGGAATAACGGTCATAACCCTCAATGGGTTTTCGAATCTTGTAAATGGGTGGATAAGGCATGGAATAACAAGGCAAATTGGAGTTTCAAATCTGGACTAGGGCAAACCCATGGTAAATGGGCGGATAAGGCATCGAACGACAAGGTGAACTGGCGCTCTCCAACTGGGCAATGGCAGAAGCTTGGGCAAGTTTTCTCGTTCACAAGGACAAACTAAAGAAGGAATGGAGTAAGAACAATAGGGAGGTATGCAAACTCTTCCAATGGGTACCAAAGGCCTCAGAGGAAGCAGATGCATAAGGGCTTTCGAAAGCAGCCGATCTTCGATATATGCGGAGATGATTCACCAGTAAAAGGCCCACCCACTTATCCAAATAATATTCAGGTCAGAAGAGTTTCCTTCAATTCAAAGCAAGTTTCAGGGTCACAGATCGGGCCATCTGAGAAACAGGATCACTTCAATGCATGGGAAGGCAGAAAATCGCAACAAAATAACAAGAGTGTAAGAGCTCAACATGGAGATCAATGCAGGTCAGCTGGATGGGCAGACAATATGGTGACGCTCGCGGAAGATATGCTTAAAACGTCGATCGAAGACCTCTGACAACGAGCCCCAATAGGTAAGATCTAGAATCACCTCCCTACTAATGAGGGAATCTTGTCAGGAATCACCTCCCTACTAATGAGGGAATCTTGTCCTGGGTGAAGCAATACTGGCTAGGGGCTAATGAAACATTTCTCATAGATAAGGGTTTAGAGTTTTTTGTTGTGATTTTTAATCATAAAGATGATAGGGACAAGGTTCACAAAAATGAAGGATGGTTTATGGAAGGGAGAGGTGTGCATACGCAAATCTAGTCACCGAATTTTAACCCTTCTCAATGGGAGGTACCATTTTACCCCTTCTGGATCTCTTTTCCATCCTTACCCCTAGAATATAGAGATATAGAAATCTTGGAGATAGTGGGTAACAGACTGGGAGTGTTCTTGAGACATGATCTAGTCGACTTTGATGAATGCAAATACACTATCAGGCTTTGTATACTAAAACATGTTAGGAAAAAGTGGTTCAATGAGATGTTTTAAATCGAAATATGTGGAGCACACCCAGAGGATCCAAAACGATGCCCCGGACAAGGTTGAAATGAGACAAGATAAACTGGGTTATTTAACTTCACAGTGCAATTTGTTTAATCAGGGACCACCTAGGGTTTGCAGGAACCATGCCTCACTTGAGGGCCATTGTCAGGAGACCTATGTTAATCAACAAGAAGAGTTACAAAATGAGGAAGGAACTAATAAACAAGAATGCTCAAATCGCGATCAGGATAAGTGGAATTTTCATAGGGAGGGGAGTCAAAGGATGTCAAAAAGCAATAGAGATCACGATTATATGAGTCCACACGAAGAAGGACATAAGGACTCCGAAGTCGACAAGAGGAACTGCTCAGATTTGTGTTATCAGCTGAAGGCAAATGTTGAAGACGACAAATAGTCTTCGGAGTTCGACAATAGCCAGAAAGAAGGGCATAAGAATTTAGTAGTTGGAGTTGATAAGAGAATCTGTTCTGATTTGGGATATCAACTTGAGGCAAGTGTTGAACACGATAAACAGTTTCCACAGATGGTGGATAGCCAAAAGGAGATAGAGTGTATTCTTGAAAAACAAGATGACATGCTTAAAACTATCCAGGCAGATGGAGGTACAGAGGAAGTCCGAATTAATGAGAATTTGGAAAACGAAACAAGTGATCAAATAGGGGCACCACTAATAGAACAACATGGTAGGAAGGAGACTCAAGAGGAGAAGACACCAGAGGTTATCGTTGAGCAAGTGCAAGTAGAGATTGGTGATACTCAATGGAAGGATAACCAAGATATCCCAGAGATTCAAACAGAAGAACAGGAGAAACAAATGCATCACGGTAATTTGGAAATCGTATTGGGCAATGAACCAATCCAAAAATCAGTTGACGAACCGGTTGGCAATTTGGAAATGGTATTGGGTAATGAACCAATCCAAAGATCATATGAACATCAAAACTCAGTGCAGGATGAAAATGCACAACAACCCGACTCCTCTTATATGGAAAGAGAAAGAGCTAGCAGTAAATTTGTGGGACCGACTTGTTTGATTCAAGTATCTAACATAAGATCACCCCCATCACAGTGTACGGTGAATGAGAACCTCCGGCCACAGGAACAATTGGTTAGTATAGACGCAGATGTTTCAGGGAAGGATGCAAATACAAAGGTGAAGGGCATTGATAATTGGAAACGAAACATTCAGGCTCAGGGTATCATAGAGGCAGATTTAGAACGTTTTGTGGATAATGTGGTGTACGAAGTGGAAGATAAGAAATTTGATGACATTGCCCAAGAAGTAGAATCAGAATATGAAGACATAGTAGACTCGCCAAGGCAAGAATCTGAACTGCAAGAAAAACATTCAGAGGTAAAACAATGTTCAATTTCACAATCGGATGCTGACATTTCACATATTCGGATGTGTTCAGCCTCCAACAAACAATGAGGTAGACCAGCAAAATCCAAAAAGACCCTTGACAAGATTGCAGCAGGAGTTCAATTAACCCTAAATTTTGAGAGAACACCTAGAAACTGTAAAGAGGATGCAACAACACTCATCTCTAAACAAATGTCTATGGGAAAGAAAGTGAATGGCTCTCCCACGGCACAATGAGGATTATATCCTAGAACGTTATGCCTCTAACAAGGCCCGTCTCATCAAAGATCAAATTTTGGTGAGTGAGGCAGATATAATATTGCTACAAGAAACCAAGCTATCAGAAGAAAATGGAAATAACTCTTAAAAGCCTGGAAACATTGGGCTTTTGTTCATATTCCATCTACTGGAGCATCTAGAGGACTGGTAGTCTTATGGAAGCCACATAAATGTCAGTTAAAGCTGGCCAATTCAAATGCAAATTGGTTAGCAATAGAGGTTAACTGTTTTGATTTGTGTTTTATTCTAGTTAATGTATATGGTCCAATCTCAGCGGTTAGCAAACTGAGATTATGGACCTTATTATCCCAGCTGATATATGGACTGGATGGAAATAAAGTAATCCTGGGTGGTGATTTCAATGCTACGTTGGGAAATATGGATAAGGTTGGGGGCATGGACCCCTCCCCTAAAGTCATGGGTGACTTTAGGGGTTTCTTATAAGGGAATTTTTTTTTGATTGTGTACCAAGTAATGGGGTAGTTACATGGTCTAATAGGAGAAAAGGACATCACCATGTGGGAGTCAGGTTGGACAGATTCCTCATTAATTTTAAGGAGATTGTGGATAGAGGTTGTTGCATCTCTTTCATTCTACCCTTGTCTGGATCAGATCACTTTGCTGTCTTTTTAGAGGTTCAATTGACAGCAAATGGGTTTAAGCCAAAATCGTACTTTAAATTGGAAAGGATGTGGTTCAGGGATAAGAACTTTATGGGATTACTTAAGCAATGGTGGTCTGGATGCCCCTACATTGATGGATCTAGAATGTTCCATCTCTCAAGGAAATTGACATTCATGAAATCCAAAATCAAGGAATGGAACACAGTATCATTTGGGAATGTCTTTGAGGAGAAGAAAAATATTTCAAATCACCTTGATGGTTGGAATGAACACATTATGCATAATGGTTTATCCGGAGAAGTCTATGAAATTCAAAAAGAATTGAAACGTAAGCTAGAGGAAATTCTTCTACAAGAAGAAATATACCATAGATAGAGGTCGAGAGAATTATGTCTTAAAGAAGGGGATAGGGATACTAGTTTTTTTCACACATCGGCAAAAAATTAGGAGACATAGAAATGTGATTTTTCAGATTAAGGATTCTTTAGGCAATATTTTGAAAAGTGAATGAGATATTCAAGGGGAAACAGACAACTTTTTTGAGAATCTACTGAATAATAAAGAGGTACATGATCAACATCCTCCCAAAATTCTGGAAGTCTATATTCTGAGACTAGTTTCAGAAGAAGATAACCAGTTCCTGATGAAACCTTTTGATTTAGAGGAAATAAGGAAGTCAGTCTTTGCAATGGAACCTAATAAGGCACCCGACCCAGACGGTTTTACTCTTTTGTTCTTCCAAAAGTGTTGCGATTTCATGGGAGAAAATATTCTCAAGGCAGTGGAAGAGTCGAGGAAACATTCTTGTATGTTCAAACAATTTAATAACACTTTCATTATGCTCATACCAAAGAGTGCCCAATTGTCATCTTTTGCATATTTCAAACCTATATCCTTGTGTAATACCATCTATAAAATCTTCACAAAGTCAATTGCAACTAGACTGGGTAAGATCATCCCCAACATCATTTCAGAGCAGTAGGGAGGTTTTGCTCTAGGTAAGGATACAGCTTAGGGAGCATTGATTTCTCATGAAGTTTTGCATTCGATTAAGAGTGAGGGTCTCCAGGAAATGGTTTTAGAATTGGACATGATGAAGGCATACGACTGAGAAAGTTGGACCTTTCTCACTCAAGTTATGGGAAAGATGGGATTTTATAGGAAATGGATCAAGTGGGTTATGTCGTGTACCAAAGGCACAAAATTATTAGTTTTAATCAATGGAGCCCCATGTGGTTTCTTCTCTTCCTCACAAGGGGTGAGGCAAGGGGACTCATTGTCCCCCTTTTTATTCATTATCATGGCTGAAGATTTGAGTAGACTTATTAATCATAAAAAGAGTATGGGCATTTGGGAAGGCATTGCTATTCATCAGTCTCAATTGGCAGTAACCCACACATTGTTTGCGGATGACTCTTTGTTGTTTGGGAAGGGATGTTTGAAGGAGGTAAGGGTGATAAAGGATACCATTGAGGAGTACTATGCAACATAAGGTCAAAAACTTAACATCTCAAAGTCAAAGGTATTCTTTTATAATATCTCCCGGGCAGCTAAGAAAACTATACTAAACTTGTTTGGCTTTGTGGTGGTTGAAACCCCCTGCAAATACCTTGGTATCCCTTTCTTCCAAGGGGCCAGTAAGTCAAATTTTTGGGGAAAATATCTTACAATTCATTAAAGATAGAATTCCCTCTTGGAAGGCTAGGTGGATCTCCTTGGCAGGGAGAATTTTGCTTGTCCAATCCATCTTGAGTAGCATTCCAAATTATGTCACGACAATTCTTCTAGCCCCAAAGGGAGTGATGCTAAGTCTTAGGAAGTTCCTTAATGATTTTTTATGGAAGGGAAGCATAGACAAAAAGGAAAAGATACCTCTTATCTCCTGGGACAACATTTATAAGCCAAATTACTAATACATTTGGGGTCAAATTCCGATGGAGGTTTTTGACGGACAAGCAGCATTGTGTGAAAATTTGATTTTTTTTTTTAAAATGCCCGTGTTCGTCGGAATTCCGACGATATCGGGCATTTTATTAAAAAAAAAAAGACAACTCATTTTCATTTTGAAAGCAAGCCGCGCCTACCCCCCCCCCCCCCTGCTGGAGCAATCTCTACACTGCAAGCAAGGGTTTTTGGCTGAAGTTTCCACCTCTGGCCTCATCTTTGTTTCCTGGTATGTATGTATGGTGGATTCATTGTTATTCTCGTGCCAATAAAATATATTAGCTAATCTAAAACAATGACAATCATTGTTATTGGTGGCCTCTCCTGCAAAAAAAACCCTACCATCTCCCACACTTTCTGCTAATATATCATTTCTGATTAATTAAATCAAATGATGCGAATAGAAAGAACGAGTACTCAAAATTAATTTGTAACAAACAGTTTCAAATTTCATCATTGTTTATTTTTACAGAAATGCTTTTATGTCTTTATATTGGCAGCCTCTAAATCTTCTTTTAGAGGATTCTTCGCTAGGTCATCATGGCCAAATGCCCCAACTGCAACATGTGAATAGAAACCAAGACTGAAGGGATCACTACCCCATCTCGTGAACACTGTTTGGAGAGGATCAGGGACTTGCACACCTCTTAGCCCATAAATACCTGCATATGCTAGCTAATTGGTCAATTCGATAGAACATACATACACAAACATTTAATTTCCAACTTTCTCAATTCAAAACAACACATACCCAATCATTAGTTTACCAAATTCAAAAAACAACAGATACCATAATTTGTTTGACCTAAGCGCTCATTTCAAACACCTCTGAAAATTGTGAAGTCTCATAAATTGTGAAGGTAAAAATCAAGAATGGGTATCCCCTATGAAGGATTAATGATCTCTTTGATCATATGAGATGATCTATAATATTATCTAAGATAGGTCCTTTAGATATGGCTGCCACAAATTGAGGATTAAGGAAGAGGATATTTAAAAGCTAGATTTTACGACTTATTATGGCTACCACGATTTCACATTAGTGTCATTTGAGTCAAATAATGCTACAACTTTCATGAATTTATTGAACATTGCACCAAGAGATTGAGGATAGTTTTATAATTCTTAAGGGAGAATAAGATCTTTGGTAAGCTATTCAAGTGTACTTTCTACAAGGACAAGGTGAATTATCTACACCTTATGATTTTAGTGGGAGGGATTGTAGTTGATCTAGAGAAAATAAAAGCAATTGTGGGGCTGCCTACACCACATAATGTAACTAAAATCTAGAGCTTCATGGGACTTGCAAGATACTACAATAAGTTTGTATAAGGATTTTCTAAAATTGTAGAACCAATCACTTCACTCCACAGAAAGGGAAAATATTTGAGTGGAATGAGAAGTGTGACCAAGCTTTCCAATTTTTGAAGAAGCTCATTTCAGATCCTATATTGACTGTAGCCAATCCAAATGGGTAATTCAAGGTGATAACAAAATGAATTAAGATAAGGAGTAGGAGGAGTGCTAATGCAAAATGGGCAAGTGGTTGCTTATTAGTCTAGTCCAAGTTGAAATAATATAAGTTAAACTTTGCATCCCATGACCTAGAGTTATTAGCCATAGTTCATGTGCTTTAGATGTGGAGGCACTATCTTTTGGGTAAGCCTTTTGAATTGAAGATGGACGACCTAGGCCTTAAATATATATTTACTCAACCCAATCTCAATGCTCACAAAAATAGATGGATATAGTTTCTTATTGAATATAAATTTGGGACTGAATACATTAAGGAGATGAAACATAGATAAATAGATGCTCTTAGTAGAAGAAGGCATCTAGCAGCCATGATTACTACAAGGTCTAATTTGAAAAAGTGGCTCATAATCTTCAAAGAGATTATTCCATGATGGAGAAAGATGTAGAGAAAAACCCCTTGGATCATCGATTTAATAGATATTTATTTAAGTTGGATGGATTATTAAGATACCAAGGGAGAATGTACATTCTAAACTTAGGGATTCGAGGAAGTTGATCTTAGAGGAGATCCACAACACACCATGGTAGAAAAATTGAGATCTTTATATTTTTAGCCAAGACTCGAGAAGGATGAGATTGAATTTGTAGCTTGATGATTGGAGTGCAAACATGATTACTACAAGGAGATGAAACATAGAAAAATAGATGCCCTTAGTAGAAGAAGGCATCTAGCAGCCATTATTAATAAAATGTCTAATTTGAGAAATTGGTTCATAATTTTCAAAGATATTATTCCATAATGGAGAAAGATGTAGAGAAAAACCCCTTGCACCATCGAATCAATAGATATTTGTTTTAGTTAGATGGATTATTAAGATACCAAGGGAGAATGTACATTCTAAACTTAGGGATTTGAGGAGGTTGATGTTAGAGGAGATCCACAGCACACCTTATTCAAGGTGCCTAGGACTAGCCAAGATGGTAGGAAAATTGAGATCTTTATATTTTTAGCCAAGAATCGAGAAGGATGAGATTGAATTTGTAGCTTGATGATTGGAGTGCAAACAAGACAAGACTAAGCATATACACCTAGTAGCGTTTGTATACTCACATGACATACTTAAATATAAATGACAAGTTATTAGCATGGATTTTATTTAAGGGTTGCCGATATAAAAGAATAAACATGATGTCATTTTGGTACTTGTGGATAAGTTGACCAAGGTAGCATACTTCACCCAGAGGATTTTTTAGGATGGATTGTTTACGTTAGCTAAGAAGTTTATCTGAGAGATATTTCATTTGAATTGAGTACTTGAGATGATCATATCAAAATGAGATACTCATATAATTTCTAAATTTTGGAAAATATTGAATGAAATATTTGGGATAATATTGAATTTTAGTTTGACATACTACCCACAGACAAATTGACAAACAAAGATAGTGAAGCAAGTAGTCAAAGACCTCCTTAGGATGTATTCCATGGATTAATAGTCTACGTTGGAGGAGTATCTTCCATTGGAAGAGTTTGCATATAATAACTCCTATCATGCATCTTTGGGTATGACACCATTTAAATATCTTTATGGATGAAAGTATTGTACACATATCATTTGGGATATCTAGTTGAAGACAAGAATGGAATTGGTTCAAATATTCTTAGGAGATACATGATGAAATGAGATTAACCAAGGGGTGGTTAAAGGAGGTAGAAAACATATAGAAGAGCTATGCACGTAAAAATGGTACTTTCAAAACAAAGTCTTTTTGAGGGTTAAACCTCATAAGAGTTTTATATCATTGGGAAAATTAGCCAAACTAGTACCTAGAATTGTAGGTCTATTTGATGTGTCAGAAGTAATAACTGTGGTTACATATATACTTTATCTACTGTGGTCTATTTGATGTGTCAGAAGTAATAACTATGGTTACATATATACATCTACACACATCCTATTCTAAATTGACCAAAAAAGTAGAAATCTCATGATGATAGAAATATGTTACAGTAACCATAGATATTCATGTAGACATGCTAGAAACGCATCATGTTAATGTTTGTAGCTTTAGTCGAATGATCATTTAGAATACTAGTGAGTCACTATTTTGGAGTTGATTTCCATTCACTTTCTTACTCTCCACCATACATTGTAGTTTGTAAAGCTTTAAACCTCCTTCTATTTGTTTGCAAACAAGATCAAGGAGTGGTTTTTGACCCTGCCCATGGGTTTTTAGGTTGCCAAGATCAATTAATGATCTTTTAGGCAAAGTAGTAATGCCCAGCTGGCTGTCATAGTCAATTATGACTGATTTTTACACTTTTATTGAAGTTGTTTATGCTATCTTCCTCTTCCAAATAGCAGGTATGAAGGACAAGAAGCATCCAAATATAGGGCATTAATAAAGAGCACAAATCAGACCTTTGGGAAAGAGTTTAGACATTGTAAAGTGCAGGTCCAAAGTGAAAAACCAATGAAAGGGCAAAAATGCAGTCATAATTAACTTGACAGTGAACAACTTATTGTTTTGTAATTGCCAATGCCTTTTTGTGCAGGGCTAATGTGATTCTCTTGTGTCTCTAATGATAGACATGTTCTCATGTTCTAGAATGTAATTGGTTTTCATACTAAAGATGTGTTTGTAGAAAGCAAGAAAGGAAAAGTTGTTAATGTTGCATACTCCTTATGAGTAACTTTTGTAAACCTTGTTCTCTAACCCTTGGAAGGTGTAAAACCGTCTTTTCATGGCCTAATTAGCTTAGAATACTCAAAAATGTCTCTCAGAAAGTCTGCAACAGGCAAACTTTTAGTAAGAATTTGTAGACACAATGCTCAGAAATTCACACAATCAGCTACATTAAATACGTTCTCTATTAAGTTCAATGTTTTAAGATGAAAAAGAAGAGTTAAATGGTTTTGGTTCGATTTGCAATTTTTGTGAAGCTTTTGCACTGAAGTTTCCATAGCCTGATTTTTTTGCCTGTGAAGAAAGACCATGTCAGATAATATCAGCGAAGAACAAAATAAGGAGACAATTGCTAGATTATGGTCTAGCTTGAAAAGAAAAGGTGATGGGAAATGTTATTGTCCCTGCAAAATTTGTAAGGGCTTAAAGACTAGAAGACTTCTAATCAAAACAACTAAGAAACATTGTAGGCAGCATGGTCACATTGAAGGGGGACATGATTATCATCCACTGGTAAGTTGTTCATTATATCGTTTTAACAATTTATATACATAAGAAATCACATGATAATGAGATCATGATCACGGTTTATTTATGTATATCAATTTTATATAGGTGGAGCACCCTAGAGCACATGGTATGGATCAACAAAACCTTGAGAATATGGTTTTGGAAGTGGAGGAACATGGAGGTGTGAATATCGAAGCTGAAGATAATGATCCCATGGAAGATGACGATCATGCACCAGAAAACACAATTGAAGATGATGGTACAAATACATTGATCCATGACACATTTAGTACTGGCACAATTGATCATGATGATCAGGATGACCTTGATGTTCATGATTTACCTCTTCTTGAGAAGGCATATGAGTCCCTTTACAAAGGCTCCCAAACAACTCTTCTCTCTGCTGTATTGTTGTTGGTGAACTTGAAGGTTATGAATGGTTTATCCAACATAACAATCTCTCGTATGTTAAGGTGTGTCATACATGTCATTACAGTTAATAAATGGTGAATCATGTACCATTAATATTCATTATATTAACACCTCAAACTTTTTTTTTGCTATAGATTGATAGGTGAGTTTTTCTTACCACCATCAAATATTCTACCTCGCTCATACCGAGAATTATCTACCATTATGAAAGATATTGGAATGGAGTATCAAACAATAGATGCTTGTCCCAATGATCATATTATATATCATAAACAACATGAATTTGGAATAGAATGCCTTGAATGTCATATTAGTAGATATCAAACAGATCAAATAACAAAAAAGGTGCCTCGCAAGGTTCTTCGTTATATTCCCATTATTCCACATATGCAACGATTATTCAGGTGCACTAGCTTGGCACAATTTATGGATTACCATGCATGCAATAGAAGTCGAGATGACATTATTCGAATGCCTGCGGATGGTTTAGCATTATGGACATAGAGGAAAAGTGGCCACACTTTAAAGAAGAACCTCATAATCTCAGGCTTTCATTGGCAGCGGACGGTGTCAATCCATTTGGAGAGTTGAGATCTGTTTACTCGGTGTGGCCTATTTTTGTTATCAACAATAATATTCCTCCATGGATGTCAATAAAGAGGGAGCACATAATGTTGGCAATAATTATTCCAGGTATTTTATCATTTAATAGTCATCTACATTTAATTATAAATATTGCAGTAAAATGGTCATAATAATTATGTAATGTTTTTTTTCATTCCACTACGCAAGTACCAAGTTAAAGATATGAATGTATATATTGAGCCTCTTATCAACCAGTTGCTGGAGTTATGGAATGGTGTGACCATGTATGACATCTCTAGACCAATAGGACAAAGACAATTTCAATTCCATGCAATGCTTGTATGGACAATACATGATGCCCAAAGGCTAACACATGTTTGTGGTACGTTATAGTGTTCAAGTTGCACATGATAATTATAATTATAAAAATTAACAGATTTAATAGAATTATACATTATCTTGTAGGTCTTCAAACAAAGGGAAAATTTGCATGTCCAGTTTGTGTTCCAAAGATGAAATCCCATCATTCAAAAAGTTTAGGAAAGCAAGTGTTTCATGAGTATAGGCACTTCCTTCACAAAAATCATAAGTACCGGAATAATGCAAAACATCTTTTCAATGGGAAAGAAGAGACTACATCAAAGCCACGAAGAATGACTCCTCATTTATGGAAGTTGGAATATAATAGAGTTAATCGTCAAGGTAATGTCATTCCATCTAATGGTTTATGTTTGGAATTTGAATTTTTCTATCGTGTTTTGTTTACTAATGATGTAATTGATGATACTGAACGTCATCAAGGCATGGATGGCCACCTTTCAAAGGGACTAAAAAGTTATCCTAGACAATTCAATAGGTTGCCTTACTACGAGCAGCTACAAATTGTGCATTTGTTTGATACAATGCATATTGGAAAGAATATAACAGAGACATTATGGAAAATATTGGATGGAAGGCGTGACAAAGAAAAAATTGTCAAAATTTGTAGTGACATTGTGGAATCCAATCATGCAATGAAAAATGTCATTCAATCAAATAGCAATGGAGATCAGATTAATATAGGTGCCCTTACTTGGTTATTAACGGAGCAGCAAAGCAATTCTATAAAAGAAGTCATACGAAAATTTTGATTTCCCACAGGATTTGCTGCGAACATAAACAATCTCATATCAAAGAAGAGTGAATTTGGGCCAGGGATGAAAACGCATGATTGGCATACCTTCGTTAAGGTAATTCGCATTCTTGTGTATTTACTATATATTTGTATTCTGCGCATGTACTTTTCATTGTATTATGTTAGAAAACAATCAAAAGATCATTTTATAATTGTTGCAGTACGTTCTACCTCTATCTCTCCCAAACCACTTCGACAATAATATCAAGCAATTCATATATGATCTTGGAAAATACATGAGGTAAGTAGTGATGTTTGTTCAATTTGTTGTATATATATTATATTTGCCATTTGTTTTACTTGTTATGCAATATATTTGTATATTATTTTGTAAAGTCTCGTTTATATATTTTTGCGTCTTCAATCTCTTTAATTAGGTGGTTGTCATCTAAAGAAATCCACATGGAAGATATAAAATATTGGAAGAGAAAAATCCCTCATCTAATGTGTGAAATGCAAAAGTGTCTACCTTCAACTTTTTTCAATGCACAAGAACACTACCTCATACACCAAGTTGAGGAGATCAAATTGTGTGGACCTATACACACTAGGCCAATGTGGATGGTTGAGAGGCACTTGAAATTTTTGAAGGCTTTGGTTCGACAAAGAGCACATCCTGAGGGTTCTATGGTGGAGGGATATATGGTATACCAAACTATGGTGTACATTACTGAATATCTTCCTAAGTTTGCAGCAAAAATCCAAGTAGATCACATTTGGGATCCCAACCCCATTAATAAATTCGAAGGGGAGCACTTGATGGGGAAAGGTAGATTGAAGAAAGTGAGAGGTAATTATAAGATGTTATTGTAGTAAATTAATTCTTCATCTTCTAAATAAATCAATTGTAAGTGGTCTATTAATTATTTGTACAGTTGGTAGGGAGTGGGATGTGCTACATTTGTATATTGCAAACAATCTTGATTGGATGACGGTGTGGATTGAACAATGTCAACATTCTGGTCACACATTAACATGGGATGGTGTCACTTCATTGGTTAAAGAAGCTCATCGTAATGGAGATTCCAATATTACACAAAGGGAAATTGATTTAGCATATGGTTTAAGAGATCAACAGGTACGTATAATTTTATTAATCACCCATATGTTTATCAACTCATGATGCAATAATTTTAATATGTTAGACATATTGCAGGTCAAACACCTCAAGGCTATGTGCTGCAATGGTCATAAATTTCACATCAAACAGTTGGATGACACGAAGAAAACTTGTGATTCTGGGATAACTGCAGTCTTTGAGGTGACCAATATTTCATCTAGAAACGACATACATCCTCAAGTGTCTCAAAATCGATACTATGGCATTTTGGATGATGTACTTGAGTGTGACTTTAATTCCTTCAAATTAGTTTTGTTCGTCGTCAAATGGTATAGGCTACGACTGAATATAAATGATCCTGATAGATCTGTTATCGAACATGATAATGGATTTACAATGGTTAATACAAGGTCGTTTGAACGAGTTGGGGATGAGCCCTATGTTCTTCCAAGTCAACGTGAGCAGGTATTTTACTCGGAGGTTCCACATAAACCGGGTTGGTCATTTGTTGTTAGACATGATCCAAGAGGAAGGCCGATAATGTATAATGTGATGGAAGAAGAAGATACCGAAGAAGTAGAAGATGATATAGATGATCATGATCGACAGTTACTCGATGATGTTCCTAACGGAAATGTACATGAAGAAGAAGTTGATGATGATGATGGTGTTGCTGCTGATGATGGTGATGGTGATGGTGATGGTGATGGTGATGATGATGACGATGAAGAACACAATGACGATGATGACGACGACGACGACGATGATGATGATGATGATGATGATGATGATGATGATGATGATGATGATGATGATGATGATGATGATGATGATGATGATGATGATGATGATGATGATGATGATGGTCATGATGATGAGTTGGATGAAGAAGAAGATCAATGACATGAATGAAATGTATGAGATGCGATTATTATATTATCTATTTAATATTGATATCTTGATAGAAATTGATTTGACTTATATGGTTACATAATTAATTCATATGTTTTGAATTCTAATGCCATTACTTAATTAATTCATGATGTACCTCTAGCTATGTGATATATGGTGATTTAAAATACATATGTGATGGATTACATGCTTATGATGATACATGTGACATTTTTTGAACTTTTTGTTTATTTATGGAATGTGGACTACTTATTAGCTATGTGATGGATGGTGATTTATGATACGTATGTGATGGATTACATGTTTATGATGATACATATGTGACTCTTATGATGCTCAATTACATATATGATGATACATATGTGATGCTTATGATGTTGCAGTATTTATTGTTTATCAAATTACAAATGTAATGCTTATGATGCTCAATTGTTGGTGCAGGAACCTGAACCCCTTTGACGATATTGACAGGTATAAGTCAATACACCTTATAGAAATAATATATTTTTTAAAAATTACAAGAAAAACAAACTTCCTCAGTTTTTCAAACATCAACATTAGCAACAAATCTAATACAGTTATCAACACTTGAGGCCCCAGTTGGACTTACTCAAATTTTAATCTCAACATCAACTTTATGGCCGAATTCTTCATCAATATTACCCTCATTTGCAAAATATCTCTCTCATTACCAACTAACTCTCTCATTTGATGGTGCACAGGTATCACCAAATAGGTATTTGTCAGATGTGTCTTCCTCGAGTGAGGTAAATGCAGAAATAGAAGAGGAAAGTGAGACATGTAGTAGATCTCAAATAGGGAGATCAACTAGAGGTCAAAATATTAGAAGAAAATTCAATAAACGCATGGAATTTTTTCTTTCTCAAGGGGGGTCATGTTCTTATGATGATGAGACCAAAGGCGACATTGAGGTGCCCTTGAGGTACACACATCTACTGAAACAATGTGTACCCAAGGAACTTCCTCCAATAAACACTGATTTTTGTGTTAATGAGAGGATATATCGCATAGCACCTTCGTCGTTACATGGTTTGGGCCTATTTTCCATGGATAACATAGAGGTCTGTTACAACAAAGTTGCTAAATTGATGGAGTTTGTTGGACCTTGTTACAATTATAATGATTGGATGCAGATTGTTCGATATAAAAAAAGTATGCGTAGGTATGCACTGTCAGCCAATTATATACAACAAAAAGATAATGATCAAAGTAAATGAGTGGTTGTATACATTGATGGAAGGCCAAAAGCAACAGGGAATATTGTAGGTTTTATAAATAGTACACGACCTAGGTCAACTAATAAGCAACCCAATTGCATATTTGAGGCACGTGAGGGAAATTGTGTGTTTGTATGTGTGATAAAATCAATAAGTGCAGGGGAAGAGCTGCTAATCAATTACAATTTGAATCGTATAGATACAAAAAAAGTTACTATCATGGGGGTGGTACGTACTATATATATACCATTTAAGCCAACTTCCAATTAATGAATCCAATAAACCATTGTATTATTAAGTTTTTTGGCTAAGTCTATTGGTTTCATTTCACTAATGCTTTTATATTTTTTCTTTGTCACAGGGCCACATGGATCCACCACATAGCACAGATAGGGGTGTAGGTCCCGACACTTCTACGGAGCAAGTAAACCTCATTGTAATTGTACAAATTAGATAGAATCAAACTATTACATTATGATCTTTTCTTGAGTGTTTTGAAGTAATTTTGATAGTGTTAATTATATTCTTGTCACAGACAGATGTTCGGGATAAGGGAAACGAACCTGCAGTACCTCAGTAGCTCCATAGGGATGTGGGGCAGTCGATAGTGTTATGCGCTGATGACATCTCACTTACCACAAACCCTATGAAATTTGTACATAAGGATATTAGAAAAATTAGGCAAGAGATTCTTGATTTGGCAACCATAAGTCCTCAAACTTATGAGATAACAAAGAGGGTGCAAGTATTGTTGATGACAATGGAAAACTTGCAAGTAAGCAGTAATGAAAGCTTTAATCATAACAAAAGTTCAATAATGGTTTATATTTTTATCTCTTTTATGTCATTAACTAAAATATGTATGTGTTGTTTTTACAAAAATTTATAGGGCCTCATCATCCTGGTGGCGTTGATTAGAGTATTGTGAGTAGTTCAGGTGACGACCATGTTCTATATATTAAAACCACTCCTTTGGACTTGTGAACTTGCTTTTTTCATGTTTTACATATTTAATGTATTACTCTTTAGGTGCTGACATGGGTCTGAGGTCAAGCCCAACTGTATTGCCAACTACAATGTCGGCAACACGTACCATGCAGGTACATCATCTGCTGCACCAGCTCGTGTTGACCCACCCACTGGTGGTAGATCCCTCTTTTTCTCTCTCTTTCGTTATGTGTTTATTACCCTTGAAGTGTTCTTTCTTGGAGGCATTTCATAGTGGATTCATTTACTGTGGTAGGAGATGCACATGAGGATGCGCCAGAGGCGAGTACTGCTGATAACATACCATCATTTCCTGGATCTTCCCGTATTGCTAGTACGGGAACATTGCAGGCCACATTGGTGGTGAGCGACGAAGAAATGATTCCCTTGAAGATACAGAAGGTTCTAGGTACTTTAAAAATATTATTATATATAGTCTAATTGTAATTTACTTACTGATCACTCATTTTGGACTAATGATCCCATGTTTTTTTTGCAGGAAATGATATTTTTTATAAAAATCTTAATGACATTTCATTACAGATATTTGGGCCCACCATATGTAAAAGGTGGAACATCATACATGAACTAACCCTTATCCACTATTTTGATTTCATATCATTGCTAGAATAGTTTTCCTTTTATCCATTTCTTGAACTATATCAAAGGTAGCTTCAATTTCTTTCTAAATCTAACAGGTTTGTTTTTGCTTTAAGGTGGAATGACCAAGAAAAAAAGTTAAAAGATGAACTCACAAACTGTATGGTAGGGTTGTTTGGAAATGACACATTCGACAAGACTAAGCTCCTGGAAAAAGCTGGCACATATCTGAAGTATGTGAGGGACCAATACAGGACACATTTAGAGAAGAACGTAAAGTATGAGCATCCCCCCATGATTCCAGAGAGGGAGTGGAAGGACCTGATTTTGGATGCAAAGGAGAGAATTGAAAGGAAAAAAGGAAATACACCACTAGACGCCAGAAGAAGGTATGTGATACTATTAAGAATGTGAATATGTACTAATTATTCATTATATTTATATAATCTAACATATTTCAAACTTTTCATAGATTGAGTGACACGTCAAAGGCAACCAAGGCAAGACAAGAAAAGCATGGGCAACACAAACTCGGCTCTAGTGGTTATATGAAACTTGCCGCACTAATTGTAAGAATCAGTAAATTAAGTATCACATCAAAATATTTATAAATTGTAAACAATTTTTTTTTTATCAAACAATACAAGCAAAATTCACAATACTAAGCAAAAATGTAGGGCTCTGAATTCAATAGAGCGCCCATAGAAGATGACAAGAGAATTGGCTACCAGAAAGGCTATATAGTCGTGGCTGAACGGCTACGAGAATTGAGTGGGCAAACACAAGATTCTAATGCATCTGACACAATGGTAATTAAGCTAAATGAAAATTATTTCAAATTGAATACTTAACTAATAATCTATTTGATGTTAAGTTTCAACATAAAGTGACTATATTTTTTTTAAATAAGCAAGCAATGATAACACTACGCGTGACATTGCAATGTAGCATGATAATCGTGGAACAGAACCTATACATGAAGGTCTGGATGTGCATCCTAGTAGTGGAGGTATTCATTTGCTATTCAAATTTTTTTATGTAATTATTAATACAATTAAACATCTTAAATTGAAAATTAGTGTAGTAATTAATGTAACCTTTATTGTTAATATTTTAGAGCATGTAGTTGGTGGTGACCAAGTGGAGCATGATACAGGTAGACAACATCAGGAACGTGATGTTCCCCAATCAAGTAAAGAGGACCACTGTTATTCCTTTAAACAAATTTAATTGTAATTGGTGTATCGATTAATGTAACATTTCGTATTTCAACTCCAGAGGATCTAGAGGGTGCTCAGCATGTCGAGGTTGAGGCTAGACAAAATGATGTGGTAGATGATGTGGCCCCATCAGGTAAAGAGTGTAATGGTTGTGTTCTTTAAATTAATGAAATACTTGTAACAATAATAAAAAAATGTTTTTAATTTAACCCAATTCTTTGTTATTGCAGAGGACCCTCCTTTGGTTCAACATCCTCATCCTTTGTATAGGACTAGGCATACATCAAGAGAACGAGAAGAGGGCATAACATCCACAGATGGGGGAAATGATGAAGAAACCGATGTTCCACTTAGTCTTTTCATAGCTTCAAAAAAAAAAAAAAGAAAGAAATGATTGTAATCTACCTTATTTGATAATGACTGATTTTTATGTGTAATGAATGTAATTATGTGCTAATGAATGTTCATGAATGATATGTGTTGATGATTATTGATGAATGTTGCGTTTTAATGAAAGTTAATGAATTTTATGTGTTAATTTCAACTCCAGAGGATCTAGAGGGTGCTCAGCATGTCGAGGTTGAGGCTAGACAAAATGATGTGGTAGATGATGTGGCCCCATCAGGTAAAGAGTGTAATGGTTGTGTTCTTTAAATTAATGAAATACTTGTAACAATAATAAAAAAATGTTTTTAATTTAACCCAATTCTTTGTTATTGCAGAGGACCCTCCTTTGGTTCAACATCCTCATCCTTTGTATAGGACTAGGCATACATCAAGAGAACGAGAAGAGGGCATAACATCCACAGATGGGGGAAATGATGAAGAAACCGATGTTCCACTTAGTCTTTTCATAGCTTCAAAAAAAAAAAAAGAAAGAAATGATTGTAATCTACCTTATTTGATAATGACTGATTTTTATGTGTAATGAATGTAATTATGTGCTAATGAATGTTCATGAATGATATGTGTTGATGATTATTGATGAATGTTGCGTTTTAATGAAAGTTAATGAATTTTATGTGTTAATTTCAACTCCAGAGGATCTAGAGGGTGCTCAGCATGTCGAGGTTGAGGCTAGACAAAATGATGTGGTAGATGATGTGGCCCCATCAGGTAAAGAGTGTAATGGTTGTGTTCTTTAAATTAATGAAATACTTGTAACAATAATAAAAAAATGTTTTTAATTTAACCCAATTCTTTGTTATTGCAGAGGACCCTCCTTTGGTTCAACATCCTCATCCTTTGTATAGGACTAGGCATACATCAAGAGAACGAGAAGAGGGCATAACATCCACAGATGGGGGAAATGATGAAGAAACCGATGTTCCACTTAGTCTTTTCATAGCTTCAAAAAAAAAAAAAAGAAAGAAATGATTGTAATCTACCTTATTTGATAATGACTGATTTTTATGTGTAATGAATGTAATTATGTGCTAATGAATGTTCATGAATGATATGTGTTGATGATTATTGATGAATGTTGCGTTTTAATGAAAGTTAATGAATTTTATGTGTTAATGAACGTTATGTGATAATGAATGAATGTTATATTTTAATAATGGATGAAAGAATGAATGAATGTTAGATGTTAACAGGGAATTTAGAGTGATTTGGGGGGGGGGGGGAGGGGCCAAATGAGCTTCCACCTTCACATGGTTGGCCCTGTTAAGTAGAGAATATTAAACTATTCTCGAAACAAAGTGAAGCTCAATTATAAGATGTGAAATGTTTGAAAGATGAGAGTCCACAAACAGATGTGAAATGTTTAAGTAGGCCTCCCAATGAAGTGGATCTCATAGACACGAAGAATCCTATATAGAGAATCATTGAGAGCCCTTGAAGAAGAAAATTTGAACTTCGATGAAGCAATACATGATGGAGGAATATCTTGCAAGAGGAAATCAAAGTCATTATGGTGTCATCTAGATCTGAAATGTGGTCTACTTTTCAAAAAATTAAAGATGCTTGATATGAATGTGTCATTGATTTGACAATTTCTAATGTCTGGTAGATGACTTTGATGCTCTCAAATTGTTCTTGAAGCTTATATGGCTTGGTTCTGATCCTTCTAAGCTTTTAGACTGATTTAGGCACTATGATCTCACTGCAAATTTATCATTTATTGGTTGTTCTTTTGTTGATAGTGACATTTATCACTACTTTCATCTGAGGCAATCACTTCTTGATAGTTAAAAGGTTGCCCGAGGTCAAGTTATATCATGGAAAAATGAACATGGAGAAGAACTTCTATTTTTAAGTAACAAGGTATAGATCTACATTCTGCATGACACTTTTGTAAATCCATGCATATACTACTCTTATATATATTTTACTTTGTTAAAGAAATGCTTGTTATTATTATTCCAAAGAGGTTTACCTTGGCTGGGCATGATTTGAAGGAAAATCTCTCCCCGCATAGGTAAGGAAAGAAAGCATCTAGATCCTACGTGTAAAACTTATATCCTTTCATAATCAAGAATGCATAACTTTCACAATCAAAACCAAGTCTTGTCCAAAAAGCTGCAACTTCCCCATCAAATGGGGAGGTAACTCCCCCCAAAAAAGCTTGGCATCATGCCCTCTGAGGGAACTTCATTGCTGTAAACTAAATTGTATGCCTTCCATGACCATTCAAGAATCCCTTAATAGTGGCCCACACTAAGAGTGGAAATATATAACTATTTGGGTACTCTAATATTCCTTCCTCCCATCCTAGTGCAACATACCAATGCACAAATGACCATAGATTTGTGGATATAGACAGTCCACATTCAAGTCATCTCACTATAGCCAATTGATGCAGGGGCATCTTCAAATTCAAATCATAGGATTCTTGAAGAATCAAATTCCTCTTGATTGGTTTTCAGGTTTTGAAACACTTAAGGATAGTTTTGGTTTATTTTCATGTTGATGTAATAAGTCACCCCACCTTGTAAGCCGATCCCCTAGGTAGGTGTGTTATAAACCACCTTGGGTATATGGCAATTGGGGTTATTCATGCCTTGAAGGAATTTTTAGTGAATTTGAAGATTTTTAAGTGTCTTAGGGGTCAATTAGTGTCTAGGTGTGTTTAGGAGGACAAAATGTCAAAAGTTGTCAAAAGTTGTCAAGCAACTATGACAACTTTTAACTCAAAATTGCAACTTCCTCCAAACCGCCATGTTGGTTTCCAAAATTAGTTGATAACTATTGGAAGGGTCATTAAAGGGCTAATTCCAACCTTTGGCAAGGTTTTTGAAGGAAAATGAAAGTTTTGTGAACAAAGAAACCAATAAAAATCTGTCTTTTTCCTGCATTTTGCTGCTATTTCCCATATTCCATATAGTATTGCTTTCTCCAGGGAATAAAACCTCTTGAATATCAAATTTACGTGTCTTACCTTTCCAATGCAATAAGTCTAAGCCTCTAACTCTTCTGGAGCCATGAGAAAAGTGGTTTTTTGTGAAGGTACCCCGGATTTGACAGTCTACCTAGGGTTTGACAGCAAATATGAGTTTTTCTTGTTGATACCTCATGGGATTTGTATGGCCTTTGGGGTGAAGCAAGTGGTGACAATTTACTTTAATATTTCCAAGACCTTTTGTAGGGAAGTGACAGGTAAAGGCGAGGGTTTGAAGTTTTAGAGGTGGGCATCTCTATGTGACCACCTTGGCTGGGTATGCATCCGACCCCACAAATGATGATAGCGGTGGAACCAAGAGATATAAATTGATAATTTATGTTGTATCCATGTACTCCACATGTCTCAGGTATTACTTTGCCCAGGCAGCAAATTTTTAGTATAATTCCTTTGTTAAGGTGGCCTAATTAGGGCTATTAGGCCTAGGAGTGAAGTTGGGTTTATAACCCTTAGACATTGGATCTGCCCAAACCCTTTTGGGATCCTTTGGAACTCACTTGAATGAAACAAAATCCACTCTTATTTGTAGAGGTCTTTTGAGAAATTAACAAGAAACCTTAATTTTTTCAGACTGGTAGGGCTACTAGGTGTGACAGGCCTAATTGTAGTAGCAGTACTAATTTTTCTCAATACATCATGTTTGATGATTGGAACAGGTCTGATAAACCTATAGGATAGTAAATCAAGGTATTGGAGGTCCCCATTTCCTTAGGAAGTGTGTGTCCACCTTTGGTTGGGTGTAGTGGCCTTTGAGTCCTGAGAGACTTTTGTGAGACACTGTGGGATTGGCATTGTCCAGATGGCTTAGTATGGGGAGAGATATGAAAACAATCAAATTGAAACCAATCCAACCCTTGATTTCTTTTTAGAAGTTGTAGGGTCCTTGTTTGGGGTTCTTGAGTGAAGGATCCTGTCTCAGCATCAAGGGCTCTGCATCACCAATGGGTGGATTAAATCCATACAACTGTGTAACTTGTAGATCTAAAACAATGATGCATGTAAAACTCATCATCACATCAATAACTTGCAAATTTAGATACAAAGAAATACCATATGGATCTCAAGACAAAGACACCAAATCAACTCCAAATCCGATTTGCCAAACAATTCCACTAGTCAAGGAATCCATCAAGAAAATATTGTAGAGATGATGAGGGACTAATGATTGCATACCAACATCTCCTCAATGAGAAAGTTGCAAACAACCTCCTTGAATTATGCACTAAACATGCATGCAAACCCACAACTAACTTTCATCTAGAACCACCTATTGATGTTTTTTTATGCATCGCGAACACAATAAAATACCAAGGTATTCTATCATCTCTTGAACAAAGAAACTTTGAATGCTAAACAAAGTGATCAATCAAAGCAACTCCAAGGTTTACAATATGAACTATGCAACTTAATTGCATGGGATAGACTTAGTGAATATGGTGTGATTTTGCTGGAATCGCAAGGGGGCTTATATTTTTCTTGAACTCTACCGGAACTTGGACTCTACACTAACTTGCTTGGAAAATAAAAGACAAAAGAGATAAAGAATGACCCAAATTGACTATCAAATCAACAGTTGAGATAATATAGTGAAACCCTAATTAGGGCTTGTTATAACAAACTCCATTCTAGCTAATTAAATAATTACATTGATTAGGACACATGTCCACCTTGAATTCTAACCAATGATGAAATAGGTTAGGTATGCTTGAACAAACTTTGATGCATTGCAATGTGTCACTAGCTCATTCATTAGATGAATCAAGTATGATGAACTTGGACATGTCAATGTGGCTTCACTTGATTAGGTTGATGATGATTGGATGACCACTCAACTTGCCAAGTCGATCATCACAAAGCTTATGTGATTGAGCAATATCTCTTGATACTCAACGTTATCTAGTTTTCTCAACATGATGAAGGTGGTGGGACATATTCCCAAATTGTATCATCTAGATGATCAAGTCCTTAGCTTTTGATTAATTCTTCTGAAACTATCTACTTGATCATGTTTGTGTCCTTCCATCTTTCGGATAGTTCTTGATCCTTTTATGTGACCGTGTGCTTAATGAAGTATATGTTTGATGATGCTTGGTCCTCCTTTTGTTGCATCTCCATACCGATGATGATTGCTTCAACTTCATGGTGCATATACTTGACTTGAATGGCTTTCTTTGATGAAATCCTCTTTGAGATTAAAAAATCTACCTCTTTATGGGGTAATTCACCTTGGTGAATATGTTTGATATAGACTTTGTAATGCCTAGGCTTGATGTAGAACCCACTTATTCTTGATCTATCCAACCTTGATCACCTTGGTAACTCTGACTTGAATACCTTGATCATTGGTGATTGATGTCTTACATATGGCCTATCTTGTTGTAGATCCCTTCATTTTAAAGCAATCCTTATTGATTTCTCCTTATTCTACTGATTGCTATTCTTGGATTTTCAAAGGGAATGCAAGATAGTCTTCTGTTTCTTCCTTGTTGAATCCTCATAATATCTTGATCGTCATTTGACATTGTCCTTGCACCTTGAGATGCTCCTTCCTTTGTATTGCATTGTTGAAAGCTTTGAATAGGTTTAGCTCCTCATGTTGCCATCCTAAACTCGTGAATCTTGGTGTTGATATTGATGTGAAAACCCTCCATGATGCCAATGTCCTCTTTCATGCCTTGAAGCCTCCTTTCATCAAGTGTCTTCATCCTTGTATTGAAGCATGATGTTGGCATGATCTATGTGCTGGGTAAGGTGTTCTTTTCCTTGTAATGAAGTCCTCATGACATCCTGAAAGCAAGAAAGAACATATCGTGAATGAAATGAAAAACAAATAAAGCATCACAAATAAATTTAATCTGATTTTATACCCTAATTTACAAACCTGCTCCCTAATTCTTCTCCTCTTAATTGGTTGCAAATTGAATTTGATGAGCATTTGATCTTTGTTTTATATGCTTCCTTTTTACCTTTGCCTTCATTTCACCTCCATAGGTCAGCCAACCCAATAATTGTTTATTAAATTCATGAATTTACCTTCCTTCTAGTTGACTTAAGGTGCTCTTCTCTTGCTGAGTGGGTTTGGACTCCTCTCATGCACAGATTTAGGTGCAAATAACAAGAAGGTTTGCACAGATTGGGGTCGGCAATGTAGAAAATTACTGATTTTATCCTTTAAACATTTGCATTTTTCCTCAAAATAAGGCCAACTTAGGGCTATTTTACCCCCGAGTGGGTTTGAAAGGCTCATATGCACAGACTAGAGGTGAGAGAGAGAGAGAGGGTGAGAGGAAGAGATAATGACCTGGAGAGGGTAGAGAAAGAGAAGTACAGAGGGAGAGAAGAAGAGAGGGATGGAGAAAGAGAACTAGAGAGGGGAGAGAGAAGAGAGATAGTAGAGAGGAATAGAGAAGAGAGATAGAATAGAGATACCAATGCCAATCTTTTTCTATAAATTTTTTTTTTTTCTAAAAAATTGGCCTGCTGTCGGAATTTCGACATCAAAGCATAAAAATTCCGATAGAGGAGTGTCGTCGAATGCACAGCATCCTCGTCGGAGCTCTCCTGGGGACCATCATAATTCCACTGCCAAGGGGTTCAAATTACGACAGCCTCTAGGAGAGTTTCGACAAGGATTCTATGCATCTGACGACAATCCTCTATCGAAATTTTTACGCTTTGATGTTGGAATTCTGACGGTAGCCTGAGATTGAGACGGTATTCTTTCTGGGTATAAGTATCAATGGCGATCGTCGGAAAGGATGGGGCTGATGTCAGAATTGCGACAACAACAAGGATAGTCAAAACTTCCGACAAAAAGTTTTTGACGGCATTTTTTGTCGGTAGTGCGACAAAAATGCGTCAGACTACCGACGATTTGCCGTCAAAATTTTGACCCGAATGTACTAGTGAAAGGAATGTGGTGGTGTGGGACTTCACAACTTATATGAAAGAAACATTAGCCTAGGAGAAAAATTATCATGGAAATTTTATAAGAACCCAACAACTTAGTGGGCAAGAATAATTAGGATAAAGTATCTGGATTAAGATGATCTAGAGAGAATATTCACAATAAGGAATCCTCCAAAGGGGTCGGTCATGTGAAATTTCATGATAAAAAGTAGAGAGGTAATCCTCCGACATTTGTCATGTTTGGTGAATTCAGGGGATAAGGAACTCTTTTGGTCTAATTCGTGGAACAGTCTCCCTGAAATTTCTTCTCCATCAAATATATCAGAGACTGGGGAATTTCTAGAAATTGAGTGGGGTTCAAGAGTAAAAGATTATCTTGTGTGTAGGGGAAAAAGCGAGACTAGGCTAACATGTCCTAATCCTACCTTTTGACACACATTTGTGGAATACGAAAGAGCCTAGAGGTATCACACAATTGGCTACTTCTTTTTGTGGAAGAGAGAGAGCCATGGGCTACCTATTAGGATTTCTATTCCTTTGTTGTAATTGAAAGATAAAATGATGCAAGTTCAATTCCCAACCCCAAAGTGCAAGTATGAACTAATAACAAGATTGCAGAATTGAACTTAAACTATGGAAAGCTATAAACACAAGAATAAGACAAGAATGAAAATGCGTACCCGGAGTCAAAATCTAAGTGAAAATGTTTGGGATGGGGGTGTGGGCACCACTGTCCTGATTCTACCCCTAAAACTACTCTGGAAACTGCTGTTTTGCAACCTGAAAAGCTATCAAAATGCTGAAACTTGCTGTCTGATAGAAGGACCAGGGCACCCAGCACCCCTGTCCCAGGGACCAGGGCGCCCAGCGCCCCTATCCTGGCAGGACCAGGGCACCCCACGCCCCTGTCCTAGTCTTTTTCTCTGCAATTTGGTGTGTTGTTCTGTCTTAGTCTGCTTCTTTCGGATCTGCAATTTGCGGCGTCGTCCGAATCCCGAAACCTGCACTTATATCTGAAAAGGTATGGTGGGCGGCTATATAGGGTTTTACCTTATTCAAACCCCCACTTTGGTGATTTCCACCTCCATGAATAGCCAAGTTGTATAGTAAAAGTTGTGTGTGTGCAGACCTTGTGTGTGTGCAAGATCCTAAAATGCAAGTAAGCAAACTAGAGCAACCTAGAAAGTAAACCCTAATTGCTTGCAAATGATAATGTAAATGCTCCAAATCAAGATGTAAAGAGATCTAAAGCATGAATACAAGTGATATAATGAAGCTTATGCCAAGACATGAAAACAACATGAAATCATATCCAACCCCAAGGGAGGGGTACAAGCCAATCTTCAGTCGGTGATCCCTTATTGTTCTTCAATGCCTTCAAAGCCCTAAATGGATGAATGAAATTGATGAATTCTTGATGGATGGATGTTGAATGTTGTTGAAGTCTTCAAAGATCTGCTCTTTCGCTACATAGAAGGTCCTTGAAAACCAAAATCTGGATCCTTTCAAATGAAGAAAGAGAGCTCTTATATATGAAACCCTAGGTCTTAATTTCAACTTTTGGCCGACCTAGAGATTGAATCTCCCACCAATTTCTTGGGGTTAAGCTTTATTTTATGATTGGATCGTGCCCCTAAAATTTTGGGAAAAATGTCCGGGACCATGTGCACGCCGGGCGCCATGGTCCTCTCCGGGCGCCATGGTCCCGACAACTTTTCACCAATTTTTCAGGGCCGTCGGATATGATGATTTTAGAGACAATCCCGAAGTTACAGGTGATTTCGAGATGTTTTGACCCCCGAAATCAAGCCCCCAAGTTCAAAATAGGACCTAATCAGGGTTTTTGATTAAATGATGTATTGGAAGAATAAAATGAAAGGGGCACACTTTAATGTAAAGGGCCCAACTTTATGATATGGGAGATGATAAAATAGGACCTTAGACCTAATTAATTTAATTAATTAAGTGCTAAAGGGGAAATGCAATGCAAAATGCAAAATGTGCCAAGGCGGGTGCTAAAGTAGGTGTGAAATTGTACCACCCTAGCAAGTGCGTACAATTTATGACGCTACATTTAGCCCCCACTTTAGCGGTCATATGAACACTACGTGCATATGCAAGCTAAAGTACAGAAAAGTAAACATTATTTGAAAAAGGATATATCCATAAGTCTGTCGAACGAAGCCCCCAGCGGTATCTGCAGTGCACAGTTAGGAACCGCACCCTACAAAACACACGTTAGATCACAAAATCACCTAATGCTTACTAAGGAAGGTGATGAAAATTCGAGGGTAGCTATATGCCCCCCCCTATTTCGGCTTGCTAATTTTAGTGAGTTGAAATAGGGTATCATGTTTACCACTTCGAATTGTTAAAGAATATTGATGACAAATGCTCACAAGAAGATTTGATATGAGATCAAAAACTAATGGAGAGTCATTTGGTAAGAAAGAGGACTAAATCTCAACTCCAACACAACAAAGAGTGTGAGGATTTGAGAGTTCTCTAACACAAGATGAAGGATGTAAATGGAAACAAAATGCAAAGAGAAGAAAAGAAAGGAAAAAGCATGAATACACACATTGGTGATCCATGAGAAGAATAGTGAGAGAGAAAACATGGACTTCTCGCCCCTAGGTCTTGTCTAGGTGATCCATGGGACAAAGGACATGGAAAACTAGCCCCTAGAGTCTATCTAGGTGATCCATGTAAGGGAGGAGAGTGAGAAAGTCTAGCCTTATGCCGCTAGTTCCACTCAACCTCGTGCATGTGTGTGTAAGTGAGGTTAGAAGCACCTCATAGGAGTCTATGCCCGAGTATGCTACAACCTGTATATGTATAGTACAAAAGCGTGACATCTCGCTCTAAGAGTCTATGCTCTGGTTCCGAGAATAATCACCTTGCATAAAAGAAAAATGGAGACATCTTGCTCTAAGAGTCTGTGCTCTGGTTTCGAGAATGACCGATTGCTCAAAAAGTGTCATGTTTATGTCATAAGCAAAGTAGAACAAGGATACCTACCTTCATCACAAAAGAAGATACCCCAAAAATGCAACAATGTCGTAGATCCAAGCAAGAGAGTTTTGCACTCTTTAAGCAAGGATAAGATAATTGAAAAGGGATATCTTGTAGTATGTGTAAAGGAGATCCTTAGGGGAGAAGAGATCTTTGTACAAAAGACACCTATCCCCAAGAGGAATTATCTTAGACAAATATAACATCTTCTAGAATAAGACAAAGAAGAGAATAAGAATGCAATACTTCCTTCTTTTGTGAGGTGAAAGTGATTCTTAATGAAGGATGACGCTCTTTTTAACCCAGTTGGGAGAGTGAATTCATTATGGATGTATTTTACCAAGTGCAAAAGAGGTTGTAGTCAAGGACTTACACCTCTTGTAAGAGAGAATCCTTGAACAAACAACAACAAATGCATACAAGGAATAACATCAAGTAATAAAGTTCACACCATCCACGAAATAGGAAAAAGTGGATCCTTAGATAAAAATAAGGAAAGATCATTGTCTCCCAAGGATAAGGTCAATGAGAAGGACTTACAAAATCTTCTAGGGAGAAATTTAGACATAAGCAAAATGTACTACATACTCACATGAGTTCATGCAAGCAAGACATTAGTGTATGTAAAATGCTCCTCACAAGAAGTGGGTAGGATAAGAAAGAGAATACACATCTTCTCCCATATCTAGGAAAAGAGGATTCTAAAGAAAAGATGATCAATATTTCCACACTATTACCTCAAAGGGAAATTTTAACCATAAAAAGAAGAGATGTATGAAATCACTCTTGTCCCCATAGGAACAAGAGATAACATAGAAAAATTAGGCTATTATGTTGCTTCAAAAATATGATTGCACTTGAAATTGTACCATCATGAATGACAATGAGCCCCCAGTAAATGAGCTACCAATGTCACATAATGATGAGCAACATAATAGCCATTAATGTTATTTAAAGACATGATAGATTGAATGAGGTATTTGAATATGACATGCTGGATGCTCAACTATAAGTGAGATAAAAAACATGTATAAAGTGATAAAAATTGAAGAAGGACAGTTACGAGAAATCTTAGAAGAAAGATGAGTGTAATTTATTAGAGCCTTATCCCTGGAGGAAAGGACTTTATGATGAATAGGAGATAAAGATTCATAAGTGGATTTAGAAATTTGAGGGGAGTAATAAAGAGATTTGTTCATCGCCAAGATTTCCTTATGAGGGGAATGAGAGTTGATAGAAGTAGAAGATGATTTAGTTGAAGTAAGATCATCATCACCACTAAATATAGCATTCACATTGAGAGATGGTCTTTTAGATGCTTTGGTGGGCTTAGAAAGATTATATCCAAGTCCACATGAATATTCATGCATGTTATGTTCTAAAGGAACTTTAATTCCTTGTTCATTTGCGCCACAACCATTTCCACTATAGCCACTCTTAGCCAAAATGTGAAAACCACGACCATAACAATTAGCCATTTCAGAAAGAAAAGGTGGTTTTTCATAAGACAAAGAATCAAATTCTTCAGAATTAGAGGTGTGAGGAGAAGAAGTTTGAGAAGCAGCCACAAAATTATTGCTCATAGGTTCAAGTAAGACTGATTGATCTCTAGTTTCTTCCTTCTTTTTAACTTTAAGCTCTCTAAGAGGAACCCTATACTCACCTACAAAGGTGGGATTAAAATCAAGAGATCCCCAATCGTCTTCTGTGAGAACCTTCTCAGGATCAAAAGCCTTTTCATGTGTAGATTCAAGTTGAGAAGAATCTTCTTCAGAAACTTCAGACTCATCCAAAGAATTTTGATTATCAGAGGGTAATGATTCATCCATAGGTATCTTGTTTAGAGAGTCATCACTAGAAGAGGAAGGCTTAGAAGAACTCCCTTTGGAAGTAGATGTTTGCAAACAAGCTTGAAAATTAGTATCACCTATCAAGGTATATGTCTTATTATTATAAATAAATTTAACTTGTCTATGCAATGTAGAGGGGACAGCTTGCATACTGTGAATCCAAGGTCTCCCTAATAACAAGTTGTATGTTAGATTTCCCAACATAACATGGATAGGAGTAGGCAAAGTAATAGGTCCCACTGTGATGGGTAAGGTGATAATACCTAATGAAGACTTAGCCACATTATCAAAGCCTTGAATGGGATGAGAGTCAGGCTCAATAAGGGATGTATCCACATTCATCTTATGCAATAGATTAATGCTACACACATTAAGGCCAGAACCATTATCTACTAGTGTTCGTCTTATAGCAGTGTCATTTATGATAACCACAATCATCAAGGGATCAAATTGATGTTGAATTTCGCTAGTAGGCAACTCATCTTGAGTAAACACAATTTGAGCTTTAGGATTCATCACAGAGTTAACCAAAGATACTATATTACTAGATGTATTAGGTGGAGGAACATTCAAATCTTTCAAGGCATCTTGTAACATTCCATGATGAGCGGAAGAAGTTTGGATCAAATCCCAAAGGGATATCTTAGCAAGGGTAGCTTTAAGTTGTTCTATGAGATCATATTCCTTACCGAGAGCTTGTGAAATACATGGAGCTTGCGGAAGAATAGGTTGGGAAGGAGGAAGTGAAGTTGGGATAACTGGAGGAGGATTAGGTTGCCTATTATTTCTTGTGTTATAGGTATGAGCAACCGCATTATAAGTCTCTCTAGTCAGTTGCTTAGCATACTTATAAGGGCTCTTAGAATAACCTCCTTGCACAGTAATAATAGGTTTCTTAGGAGTGCAAAAAGAATCATTAGCATAACCACCTTGAACCACTAAGATAGGCTTATTTAAAGATTGAGAATTTTGAGAAGGACAAGCACCTTGGACAGTGAAGAGAGGTTTGTTAGGTGTTTCATTCACATGTATCAAATTGATTGAGGATGGTTTAGAGGAATGAACAAAAGTGTTGGAAGAATTATTGATAGTCTTCTCTTGCACTAAAATCTCATCACAGATTAAATCAATTTTAGGAGAGAGACAAGGCGTAGGCATTGATGTTCTAGTAGGCAGAGTAATACTAGGAAGGGTCATATCATCCTCTATCATCAAAGGATCTACATGGGGAATAAACTCTTTAGGAGAAGGATCAACATTACTCTCTAAAGTCTCACTTTTGAGATGGAGATCTTTGAAAGAGGTGTTAACCATCTTTCTTTGAACTAGGGTATCCTTATGAGTAGAACCAAGTTGAGGAGAGGGAGATGCTTTATTTTTAGAGGGAGAATGATTGAGATTCAAGGAAGGTGAGAAACTATCAAGGGAGTTTTCAATCTTGATTTCATCCCCTTTGGCTAGGGTTCTCTCATGGGGAAGAGAATAATCTACACCTTCTTCTAATGGTTCATCCCAAATAGTGAAGTTGTTGAAAGGAATGTTTGAAGTATTGTCAATTTCGGGAGAGGAGATAACATTGTTTATTAATTCCTCATCCTTAGGAGGGAGAGCATCAATAGATGTGTTAAACTCATCCTCTTTCCTCAAAATATGTTCAATATGATCTTTAGGGGAGAGAGAATTAAGGAAATTGCTTATTATTTCATCTTCTTTCTCTAAGGGATGCTTATGGGTAAGACAAACTTTAGGAGAAGGGTAAGCATTTATCATTAATTCATCATCTCTAGTGGGAATTTTGTTGGAAAAGGATATGCCATCACTAGGGAATGTAGGGATAATGTCATCTTCTTGCACAAAAGGATCCTCATGAAGGGAGTGTTTTTTAGGAGGAACATGAACATATTTCTCCAAAGATTCATGCTTAGGAAGGAGATCTTTGAAAGAAGTGTTCATAACCTCTTGTTGCACTAACATGCCCCCATTGGAAGGACCAACTTTAGGAGAAAATAAGTCAATGTCCATCAATACCTTTTCACTTAGAGAGGCATCATGTAGGGAAGGTGAAGTAACATTAAGAAAGGTGTTTATGATATCATTCTCTTCCTCTAGGATAGCTAAATAGGAAGGGCACATTTTAGGAGAATTGTCAAGATCACTCTTAAAGTCTTCATCCTTAGAGAATGGGAGAGTCTCAAAGGGATTGGTAGCAACTCTTTTAGGCACTAAAATGTTGTTATAGATGGGGGGAGGTTCTTTAGGAGAAGGAAAAATTGAAACAAGGGAAGCTAACCCATTATCACATCTATGAAATGAATGCATCATGACAACAATTTTCCTCTTTCAAATGATAACACATGCAAAATAGAAGGAGATGTTTAATTTTAACCAATGCAAGCACTTAGAATGTAGATTTATAAAATGAAATAAATGAGTTCCTAAATCAGATTTGAAATTAATTAAGCTATCCACAAGTTCAACTTTGAATTTTAGCAAAAATTTCCTCTAAATTTTTGAATCTTGCAAGAAATTAAAACTTGTAAATACAAATTTGAATTTGAAATAGCATAAACACTCAAATTTGAAAACATAAATCAGAATTAGAGAAGATTGGAATTCACGTCGGGTTCACCAAAATGTGTAGGGGAAAAAGCGAGACTAGGCTAACATGTCCTAATCCTACCTTTTGACACACATTTGTGGAATACGAAAGAGCCTAGAGGTATCACACAATTGGCTACTTCTTTTTGTGGAAGAGAGAGAGCCACGGGATACCTATTAGGATTTCTATTCCTTTGTTGTAATTGAAAGATAAAATGATGCAAGTTCAATTCCCAACCCCAAAGTGCAAGTATGAACTAATAACAAGATTGCAGAATTGAACTTAAACTATGGAAAGCTATAAACACAAGAATAAGACAAGAATGAAAATGCATACCCGGAGTCAAAATCTGAGTGAAAATGTTCAGGACGGGGGCATGGGCACCACTGTCCTGATTCTACCCTTGAAACTGCTCCGGAAACTGCTGGTTTGCAACCTGAAAAGCTGTCAAAATGCTGAAACTTGCTGTCTGACAGAAGGACTAGGGCGCCCAGCGCCCCTGTCCCAGGGACCAGGGCGCCCAGCGCCCCTGTCCTGGCAGGACCAGGGCACCCCACGCCCCTGTCCTGGTCTTTTTCTCTGCAATTTGGTGTGTTGTTCTGTCTAAGTCTACTTCTTTCGGATCTGCAATTTGCGGCGTCGTCCGAATCCCGAAACCTGCACTTATATCTGAAAAGGTATGGTGGGCGGATATATAGGGTTTTGCCTTAGTCAAACCCCCGCTTTGGTGATTTCCACCTCCACGAATAGCCAAGTTGTATAGTAAAAGTTGTGTGTGTGCAGACCTTGTGTGTGTGCAAGATCCTAAAATGCAAGTAAGCAAACTAGAGCAACCTAGAAAGTAAACCCTAATTGCTTGCAAATGATAATGTAAATGCTCCAAATCAAGATGTAAAGAGATCTAAAGCATGAATACAAGTGATATAATGAAGCTTATGCCAAGACATGAAAACAACATGAAATCATACCCAACCCCAAGGGAGGGGTACAAGCCAATCTTCAGTCGGTGATCCCTTATTGTTCTTCAATGCCTTCAAAGCCCTAAATGGATGAATGAAATTGATGAATGCTTGATGGATGGATGTTGAATGTTGTTGAAGTCTTCAAAGATCTACTCTTTCGCTACATAGAAGGTCCTTGAAAACCAAAATCTGGATCCTTTCAAATGAAGAAAGAGAGCTCTTATATATGAAACCCTAGGTCTTAATTTCAACTTTTGGCCGACCTAGAGATTGAATCTCCTGCCAATTTCTTGGGGTTAAGCTTTATTTTATGATTGGATTGTGCCCCTAAAATTTCGGGAAAAATGTCTGGGACCATGTGCACACCGGGCGCCATGGTCCTCTCCGGGCGCCATGGTCCCGACAACTTTTCACCAAATTTTCAGGGTCGTCGGATATGATGATTTTAGAGAGAATCCCGAAGTTACAGGTGATTTCGAGCTGTTTTGACCCTCGAAATCAAGCCCCCAAGTTCAAAATAGGACCTAATCAGGGTTTTTGATCAAATGATGTATTGGAAGAATAAAATGAAAGGGGCACACTTTAATGAAAAGGGCCCAACTTTATGATATGGCAGATGATAAAATAGGACCTTAGACCTAATTAATTTAATTAATTAAGTGCTAAAGGGGAAATGCAATGCAAAATGCAAAATGCGCCAAGGCAGGTGCTAAACTAGGTGTGAAATTGTACCACCCTAGCAAGTGCGTACAATTTACGATGCTACATCTTGTTGTCGAACAAAGTGGGGACTGTGTAAGAGCAGTGTGGAAAGATTTCTCTAACATGTCCTTTTATCAGAATGTTAAATGGGAGTTACAGAACATCTTGGAACAACATTTGATTTGTTTTAAAGAGGAGGACAAGGTGATTTGGACAAGAAGTACAAATGGTAGATATTCTATGAAAGGTTATAAAGCACTAACAAAATGATGTAGAGGCCTACCCAAACTCCTAATGTCTAGCCCAAATGAGGATAGGCTAGTGACCCTTCAACTACTCATAAGGGTCCTGCAAGGAGGGACTCTAAACCTTGGATGAAACTACTCACACTCACTAGTCATGGGCCTACTCAAGATGAGTAAAAGGATTCAACTCTTCAAAGGTACCTTACCGGTGATCCCTACTCCTTGGGATTTTTTATTTGGTCCACACATAACATCTAAGACCTCTTTCAAGCACTGGTTTTTATCTTGGGCATCAAATCCTTATACCTCCTTTGTAAACCTACCCCTAGGCTTGTAGCCCTAATCAACAATAGAATGGGTCTTAACTCAAAAATGTTCCACACACCCATGCAAAAAAATTAGCATTTCAGACACCCTTTTGGAAATTAAACTAATCTCCAAAATGGTTTGATCAGATCTACAAATATAAGGTCTACTCCCTTCAGAGGCTAAGAGACCTAATAGGGGCAATTAGCCCTATTTTCCAAAGCAACTACCTTTACCGGTAGACCAAATGAAAAATAAACCCTATGGTAATGTGGGGGATAGTTAGAAACCTCTAATTATAGGGTTACACACCTAGAATCCACCACTATGACATTTTATGATAATTGTCCTAAATTTTGTCTTAGGTAGTCACATAGAGATGCCTACCTAATTTTTCTCCTTTCTCCACACAACCAAGTTTCCCCTGCAACAAAACATTAAAAAACTAAAATATAGAGGCTTATCCTACATCCCTCCAAAGGAAGGGTCTTCTAATGGACTAGAATGCAAGATAAAGCCATTTTCCTTCAAAATCCTCTCCAAACCCTCAAATTTTGGGTTACAGTCAGAGGAATGGAGGGTTCTCTCTACTCTCGAATAGTTAAGGCCTTAGACCACCACCAAAATAAATCTAATTCATCTCCCTATCTACTCCATGTATTGTGGTGTTCAAACCAATCCGTACAATCACGTACAACACTTGCAAACTTGGAATTTCTGGGAAAACTAAAGTATTTTGAGTATTATTACTTCATAAACTCCAACTCCAACAACAAAAACCTTGGGAATCAAGCCCACAAGGATTATATAACTCTCCATTGGTTTCCCACTAAATTTGGAGTAAGTTGTAGCCATTGAAAGGCTTCCCCCAACCAAATTATAAAAAGTTGCACTTTTGCACTCAAAAGTTGCACTTTTGCACTCAAAAGTTGCACTTTTGCACTCAAAAGTTGCATTTTTGCAACTTTGCTCACAAAGTTGTCATACTTCCTAAGGTTGGGATCCACACACATGGACCAACCAAACACACACAAAACATGTCTAAAACCTATAAAAAACAAATCTAAACCATCTACTTCCCCTCTTTACCACATTGTCCCAATTGGCTTCTCAAATTGCCTAATTGGTGACATGGGCTTACATGGTGGGGATTATTTGCATACATGAAACACAAGAAACTCTAACACATCCTAATGGTCCTATTCTTCATCCTCAAAGTCATGAATAGCTTATTGATGAGGTTCTCCTACACCATACTCCTTGGGAGAAGAGATCTCAAGCCCACTTGAGATCAGAGTTTGTAAATCTACACCATGGTTGGAAATCTGTTCAGGTGTCATCCAAACTTCCTCAGAGTCTGGTTTGGCCTGCCAAGCCACCAAGTACTCAATGTACTCCTTGTTCCTTGTCTTCTTTGTGACTCTAGTGTCTAACACTTTGCTCAACTTCGATGATTCTTGCCTTGGAATGTCATTGTCTACTACAACCTACATTAGTTCTTCTTCTTCATTGTCACTACCTTTGAAAAGTGTAAGATCACACACATTAAAGATGGGTGATAATCTGAGATCAAGAGGAAGTTGGATCTCATAGGCATTTTTTCCACACTTCTTCAATATCTGACATGGTCCAATCTTCCTCTGCATGAGCTTGGTATATTTTCCTTTTGGTAGTCTGTCCTTCTTCAAATGTACCCATACCAAATCCCCAACATTAAACTGTACATCTTTCTTCTTCGTATCAGCATAAGCCTTATACTTTACTGCATACTATTGGAGATGAGACTTGACTTGGTCATGCACCTCTTTGATAGTTGATGCAAAAGCTTCACCATCTGCACTAATGGGCTCTTCCTTGGGTAAATCTCTTAACTCCAATAATCCCCTTGGGTGGATGCCATATACAATCTAAAAAGTCAATTTACTGGTACTCCTATTGATAGTATCATTGTAAGAGAATTCTGCCTATGACAGTACATTGTCCCATTTTTCTCCATGTTGCCTTGTCAAACACCTTAATAGGTTTCCCAATGACCTGTTGACAACTTTAGTTTGCCCATCTGTTTGAGGATGGTAGGCTGATGAAAAAGTTAGGTTAGTTCCCAACTTCTTCCAAAGGGTCCTCCAAAAGTGACCTATGAACTTCACATCTCTGTCTAAAATAATTTTCAGGGGCAATCCATATATCTAGACTATCTCTTTGTAGAATAGGTCTGCAACATATGATGCATCACAAGAAGTCTTACATGGCAGGAAATGTGCTATTTTACTAAACCTATCCACCACTACAAAGACACTGTCAAATCCTCTCCTTGTCCTAGGAAGACCCAACACAAATTCCATACTTATGCTCTCCCATGGCCTAGAAGGAATGGGTAAAGGCTGATACAAACGTGCATTTGTAGACTTCCCCTTGGCTTTCTGACATATGACACATGTTTCTACAAACTTCCTTACATGTGCCTACAATTTAGGCCAAAAATAATGTCTTTTCACAAGATCTAGGGTCTTATCAAGGCCAAAATGACCTGCCATAGCTCCACAATGCTTCTCCCTAATAATATTCAACCTCATAGAACATTTAGGAATACACAACTGCACTCCTTTGAACAACAATCCATCTTGTATCAAAATTCAAAAAACTCAATATGATACCGGTCACTCAAGGTTTCACATACCTTGTATATTTCTCCAAAATATTCATCAGCAACATACATACTCTTCAAGGAATCAATACCAGCACTCTCTATCATGATTTGGTTGACAGTCAAGACCCTCCTACTCAAAGCATCTGCAACTTTGTTCTTAACTCCCTTCTTGTGCTTGAGGGTAAATGTGAAGGCATGTAGGGTCTCCACCCACTTCATGTGCCAGTGGTTTAGCTTTTCTTGGCTATTTATGAAATTAAGTGCCTAATTATTAGTAAAAACTATAAACTCCTTGGGCAATAAATAGTGCATCCACTTCTTCAAATACTGTACTAGAGCATACATCTCCAAGTCATAAGATGAGTATAACTTCTTGGCATCATTTAACTTTTCACTGAGAAAAGCCATAGGCCTCCCTTCCTGACTGAGTACAACTCCAATAGCCATGTGGCTTGCATCACATTCCACCTAAAATATCTTGTTGAAGTTTGGTAAGGCAAGGACTAGTTGTTTTGCAACCTTCTTCAATGTCTCAAATGAATCATCTGCCTCTTTGTTCCAACTGAACCTGCACTTTTGTCCTTCCTTTATGGTGTCAAGCATAGGTGCACAAACATGACTAAATCCTCTTATGAACTTCCTATAGAAAGTTGCTAAGCCATGGAAGCTCTGGACATCATTCATAGTTCTAGGTGTAGGCCAAGACAATATAGCACTCACCTTCTCTAGATCCATTTTCAACTCACCTTGTGAGATTAAAAAACCCAAGTAGATGATCTCTTCCTGCATGAACAAACACTTATTCAAATTGATCATTAGTTTCTCTTCATGTAATCTCTTGAAAAAATATCTATGTGCCTGAGGTGTTCTTCCCTTGTGTGACTGAATATCAAGATATCATCTAGGTATAGTAATATGACAAATCTTCCTATGAATCCCACCAAGACTTCATTGATTTACCTCATAAAGGTACTAGGGGCATTGGACAACCCAAATGGCATAACTTTCCATTCATACAACCCTTCATTAGTTTTAAAAGTTGTCTTTTGTTCATCCCCTGGCCTTAATTCTAATCTGATGGTATTCACTTTTTAGATCCATTTTTGTAAAATACTTAGCACTCCCTAAGAAATCAAGTAAATCCTCTATTCTAGGGATTGGGAATTTATACCTTATGGTTATCTTGTTGATGGCTCTTGAGTTAGTACAAAGCCTCCAAGTGCCTTCTTTCTTCGGTGCAAGTACTATCAGTAGTGCACATGGGCTTAGACTCTTGCCAATCAGTCATGATTCCAGCAATTCTTCAATCTACCTTGCCATTTCGACATTCTGGTATGGAGTGAGCTTGTAGGCTTTTTTGTTTGGCAATGTAGATCTAGAGATCAGATCTATGCAATGACTGATGTCCCTTATCAGTGGTAGGGACCTTGGCATTCCATCTGAGATGACGCCTTGATTCTTATCAAGCAACTGAATGACTGTCGGATCTATGTGTTTTGGTCCTCCTTCTTTCTCTCCTGCATACTGCTCTTTCCTTGTCACGTTTGGGCTAGGCATGAGGGCATAGCAAAGTGCACCTTTCTCTGCAATATCCTCCATGAATTGTTTACTGTATACCATCAACACCTTTGGATCCTTTCCCTTTGATTCCATCTTTTCCTCTACCAAAGGAAAGAGTTCTATCACCTTACCATCCTTGGTGATTGAGTAAGTGTTTCTCAACCCATCATGATGAGCTTTCAAGTCATATTGTCGTGGTCTCCCAAACAAGAGATGGCATGCATCAATTTTGGCTATGTAAAACATCAATCTATCTTTATAAGATCCAATCTGAAACTCCACCCAAGCCTTCTCTTCTAGCACTGCTTGTTGACCTTGGGTGAGCCATGAAACCTTATAGGGGTAAGGGTGAGGAAGATTCCTAAGTTTAATCTTTTCTACCATCTCAAGTGATACAAAAATTTTAGTGGATCTAGAGTCTATTAGAACCTTGCATACCTTTCCTCCTGCCTTGCAAGTGGTTTTGAAAAGAGATTTCCTTTGTGTAGAGTCCCTGTCAGGTACCTTCATGGTGGTTATTGTTCTCCTCATCATCAAAGCCTCTCCTCTTTTAGGATAGCCATAACTATCAAGAACATTAACACTTTGGTAAGTGTTTACACTTGCCACACTTTGACAATCAGATTCCTACACGAAATTGTTTCTCCTTTCTCCCATGGAGCTGGAAGCCTTCTCTGGACACCTATTGGCCATATGCCCTTCTTGATTACATTTATAGCACCTAGGAGGTCCTCTGCCTTGGGATCTTCCTCTAGAGGGTGGTCTTCTACCCATAAAGTTCCCTCTTGGATTGTAGCCCCCTCCTTGGTTGTAACTTCTCTCTCCTCTATTGCCTTCTTGGTTAGAGTCTCCCTGGTATCCAAAACCATTTCCTCTACCTCTAAAAGGACCTCTTCCTCCTCTTTACTATCTCCCTTTACCTCTGCCATTTTGATCCTTCCTTCTCTTCAACTTATCCTCCACTTTGAGTGCTAATTGAAAGCACTTTTGGACTATCTCCGGGGTGTGGAGATTCAAGTCTTCTTGGATTGTAAATCTCAACCCATTGAGATACCTTGCCACCTTCTCATCTTCACTGTCTTTCACCTTATTCCTCACACATAATTTAATGAGCTCCTCGGTATAGGAACTCATGTCCATCTCCTTTTGTTTCAAATTTTGTCTCCTCCTATGCAATTGGATATTGTATTCCATGTTGGCATTTTTGATGATTATGTTGTGATTGCCATTGATGGACACACACTTGCTATGAGATAACTTTTTGTATGTATGAGTTAAAGCTCAACCGCTATTTGTTCCAACCGGTATGATGTATTATAGTCTTTAGACTATCGGTGTTTTGTAGAAAGTGTTTACCGATCTTAAGTGGTATGAAGACCCCAAGCGGTTCGAGGATCTCAAGCTATATGAAGGAACGAAGCAGAACAACTCATATTTCCCAGTCTTCATTTTATCAAACCGGCAACCAGTATTTTGTTTAAATCGGTATTTTGTTTGAACCGACATTTTGTGATGAGTTACCATCCACCGATTGTTTTGCGGTCTGACACTTTGACGGTGCTTTTTGTGTCGTGCTACAGAATATGTCTAGATGCATTGAACCTAGGAAATTGTATTGTAATCCTATTGGACCGACATGAAATCAGATTCCTTTATAAGGACATCATGTCTAGGGTTTTAGTTGTTGCTAGGTTTTAAGGTGGTTGAAGAGTTTTTGTAAGAGAAAACATAGAAGAGAAGTTCAGGTCTGTGAGAGAAAGTAGAGTGTGAATGTGTTGAAGACTGAAGTAATGCTGGAATGCATTAGGAATGAGCTATCAAGGATATAACCAAGAAATCTATGCTATTTGCTAGATCACTCACTTGTTGAGTACTCACATCTTTGACAATTCTGAAGCCCTTAACCGGGTAGGCCCAAAAATCCTTTTGTAAATCCTCTAACAAGGTGGTTCACATCTTTGAATCTAAAATCCTCTAGCAAGGTAGTCTTTAATCAAACTTATCTCCTAGCAAAGATTGAGATTCCTAATAGGATCTGTTCTGGTAAAGAACATTGTATGACCTTAACCAGTGTGGTTCCTATTCTGCAGATAGTTACTTGTGAGTTTCATTTCACCATGGTTTTTCCCATTTGGGTTTCCACATCAAAATCTCTTGTGTTATGGTGTTTGTGCTTCTATGGGTGAATGCATTATTTGCTATTTGGTTTGCATGTATGCTAACCAATTTGTTTGCTAAACTGTTTTACCGGTTTACTGCTAGTCTAGTAAAGTGTTCAAGTACAGAGATTTTTGGCATACTAATTCACCCCCCCCCTCTTAGTATTCATCAATTGGTATCAGAGCCAACCTTTCTATAAGTCTAACAACTTGGAAAGAGATATGGGGGAATACAATGTGAGGGAACTTACTCATCGGCTCACTTAGTCTGAGCAAGCCTATGATGATCTTATGGTCAAATATAAGGCCTCTCAGGCAAAAAGGAGAGAACATGTTGAAAAACTGATAGAGCTATCTGAAAATAGTTCTTCTGATGAAGCAGACATGGAAGCCCTGATTCAAGAAGTAGAAAAGCTGAATGAATCCAATTCCAACCTAAGAAAGGAGTTGGAAGGACTGACTATTCGAACGTACCAAGAGCTTGAGAATCGGAGGAAAGCTGAAAATCTGGTAAAAGACAAAGATCATGAAATCTCCAAGCTGAAGCAAGAAATCAGTGCCCTAACTGCTCAACTCCATGCGAGCAAAGTGGAAAAGGAAGACATGCAAGGAGAACTGAACATAGCCATCTCTGAGAATGCAAACTTGATGGAAACAAATGCTACTATTTCCAAAGAACTCTCTAAGTCAAAGTAAATACTTGCTTAGAAGTTCAACAAGAGTACTGTTAAGCTAGAGAAAAAGCTTGAATCAGCCAAACCTATCAAGAATATTGATAGACTTGGTTACTCTGGTCATGAACAAGGTGAGACCTTTGGTGCAAATGCTGAAGCATCAAAGAAGCAACCAGAATTCAAAGGTAAAGGTAAGTAAAAGTTCAAACCTGTTTGCATTAACTGTCTTAAAGAAGGACATACTGCTAATGTGTGTAGGAGAAAAGCCTGCAATAATTTTCCTTACTTTATAAACAATGTACCTAGATCCAATAATTTCAATGGTAATTGTTATGCATGCAACAAGTTTGGGCATAGAACATTTGAATGCAGGTTTGTTATGAACAGCATTGGAAGATATCCTCAGAGGACTCAAGGAGTTGGTCTGGAACCTTTTGTGAACCAAAATCACAAATGGTTTAATACCTTTAATCATCAGTCAGGAAGTGGTGACTATCAAGCGGCAACCGGATGGAGAGAAAACTATTTGATCTGTCATTGTCATGGTCACACTGCTGCAACATGCAGGAGGAAGAATGGTAGCATGAATAATGGACCTTGGAGAGCACGTGGAATGGTCTCCTATCATTGCAACAAACTGGGTCACATTTCCAGATTCTGCAGAACAAGAAAGAACATATCGGATGACATATCGGTCACTCCGGAAGGAAAGATTGATATTGAAATGGTTTAATCGGGTATGAACAAAACTTGGAAAAAGAAGCCAGGAGTGTTGCAAGAAGAACCAGTTTCTGCACCTAGTGTGGAACCCACGGAACCAGCAAACTAAGCATCAGAAGATCTTAGGGGGAGAAAATGGCGAAATACTTCACACCCCCAGTTTACACCGGTAAAAGACCTTAAGCAGTATGTGATACTTGTCAGTTGACGGAAGATCAGAAATGGTAAAAGGAAGATTAGGGTTTACACCCTAATAGTGGAGCATTTATTATGGTAGGTGGATAACTTGTTTAAAAGGAATTTTCAAATCATTTCTCACTTATCATTTTTCGAGTGAATAATTTTTTCAAGTGCAAAGTGAAGAAAAGCAATTTACACGGCGATTCAAGGAGTTTATCAAAAACCTGAAGAACAATCTGAAGCTAACATCTACTGAAGGAGAGTAGAATGCAAATCAGTATCTCTGCAACAGAAGGAGTGTGAAGCGTAGTTCAAATTGCGAAGCCCTAAATTTCAATCTACAAAGGTATTCTTCATAATTCTCCATTTATCATGGCTTCTACATCTCATGATAGCTCTAGTGCAACTGTTGATTCTATGGACTTCATTCAATGAAAGTCGAAATACAATGCCCTCTCTGAAGTACCTACTAGTGTAATAGTAGAAGAAGGAATTTCCAACTACATAGACTACAAAATTGAAGACCTAGGGTCTCTTGTAATCCATTCCTACCTAAGCTTGTTCTGTGGAAAGGATAAGAAGATTAAATCGGAATTCAGCATTCTAGAAAAGAAGAAACTTCAAAATGCAATTTACTTTCTTGAAGAATTTTCGGATGATCACATTCACATTATTCTAAGCATGGTACACGGTGATAAGATGTACCTAGAGTGAACACATGATATCACACCTGAAGCGATTCATGCCATCACCAATTTTTGTAACACAAGGGAAGTGCCAGCCCTAAGGAAGGTCAGCAAGACTGAAATGTCCAAGCTCACCGGTTTAGTGAGCGACCCACGTGGAATGACCATCAACTCAATCAAGGATGATCTGGTCAAGTATGCTTGCATGGTGATAGGTTACCAGACATTCTCTGCTAGGAGAATTAATTTTATCTCTGCTGCAGTGGTAAATGCTACTTACAGGATGATCAAGGAAGATCCATTGTTTGATCTGTGCACTTGTATGCAAAGACAACTTATGTTGAATCTTAAGTCGATCAAACATGACAATGCACTAAGATTTAAGTTCGGACAACTACTGGTTGGTTTTTTCTTTTACTTCCAAGGCTACTTTCTAGGAGTAGGTGACATTCAGTGGTCTGCTGACCAATCGGTGACAAAACAAATCAAGGAGAGCCTACAAGCAGTTGGAACTAGCTATCCGGAAGCACTGAACAAATACTTTGATGAGTTTAGATGCAAGATGAGCCAAAGGATAAGAATATTCGGTGATTTAGTCAAAAAGTATGAGGAAGATATTTTCTTCACCATCAAAGTGGATGAATGCATAATGGAGGTTGTTGAGCCTAGACAGGAAGAAGTAGAGCCTATGGGCTATGAGGTAATGAATGATATGCTGGATGGGTATGCTTCTACCCTAATTGCCTCACCCCTTGATCCTAAGGTAAAGAAAACTGACACCTATTTGGAAAGGGTTACATCGGTTGCAGAACCCTCAGAAAAGAAAGGAAAGGAAGTGCCTTTAGCATCAGCACCGGTTATTGCAGCCAGTCCCAAAGTGACCAAGCAGTTACTAGCTAAGAAGAAACCAGAAGCGGCACCTGCAAAAGTCTTTGAGAGGAAGCGGAAGACAAAAAGCAATACACCTAACTCAGAAGAAACTGTGTCAGAAGAACCACCTAAGAAGACTAGGCAAATGAAAAAGAAGACAAAGAATGAACCGACATCATTTGCACCAGTAAATATTGATATTTCTTCTTACAAACCTTTGACACATTGTCAAAGAACTATAAACAATATTAGGAGAAAAGTGTTGAATGATTTAATTGATTGTTTTGATGACTTCAATGATGAAGAAAGGAAAGAAGTTGAGCAAGAAATCATTAAGTATTTGTGTGTTAATGACCGGTCGCCTTTAGAAATTAGATCTGAGACACCAGATTCTTTGTATAATTCTCTAGACAATAAATGGTGCATTGCCATAGAAAAGGAACAGGAAATGAGGGAGGAAATATTTGCTCAACATTTTCCTAATGTATCAAATTTAGAACTTTTCGAAGTTATGAATAAATACAAATGCCTCTTCTTCATGAGAAGAAGAAGACTCCTATTACTGGAAGGAAATGTTGATGAAGTGATCAAAGATACACATACTCATGTTGATTAAGATGCATCAAGTGGCTGAAGCCAACAGGAAAGCTGAGCAAGAACCAGAAACTGGCAAACTGGATGAGGTGTATAACAGTGAAGAAGAACCGGTTACAGATCAAATGGACCTAATTGATGTTGATGCCTTAGATGGTGAAAATGTTACTCAGGGTACACCATCAGAAGGAACAGGATAGGAGAAGCAGGCAGAAGAAGAAAAAAAACAATAGAAAGCAGAAAAGAAGAAACAGGCAGATGAAGAGGATAAGAGAAAGGAAGAGGAAAAGAGGAAAAAGGAAGAAGATAAGAGAAAAGAAGAGGAAAAGAAGAAAGAGGAAGAGGATAAGAGAAAATAAGAGGAAAAGAAGAAAGAGGAAGAGGACAAGAGAAAAGAAGAGGAGAAGAAGAGAAAAGAAGAAGAAAATAAGAAACAAGAGGAAGAGAAGAAACAGGAAGAGGAAAAGAGGAAGAAGGAAGAGGAGAAGAAGAAGGATGAAGAAGAGAAGAAGCAAAAAGATGAAGAGAAGAGACACGAAGAAGAGAAAAGAAAGAAAGAAAGAAGAAGAAGAGTAGAGGAAGGCTCAAAAAGATAAGCAAAAAGCTAAGGACAAGGAAGAAGCGAAAAAGAGCACACAGGTGGAGACTCCAATGGCAACTGGTAGCTAGGCTAAAATGGCTGATATTACCAGTCCTATTGACCTCCAGTCTACAAATGAATCGGAGCTACTGCAGAGTATTAAGCTTGCTCAAGAGAAATTAGATGCTATAAGGAGGAAAAAGGAGGAAGATGTGATCCAAGTTGCGGTGGACACTCTTACCGGTTTGATACCCGGTATGAACCTTCCGAGTACCGATTCCTCACTTGCACAATTGAAGCTCCTATGCACAATTGTAGAAGATCAGGTGCAAAGCCTGGAAGAGGTTGCAAAAGCAAATGTCAAGAAGGAACATCAAAAGGCTCTGGACACTACCTTGGTGAGAAAATTAACAGAGCTCTGGTCTGATCTTCAAAAGGCACAGAAGGACATTAGACATGCAATGGATGAGGGCAATCTACTTCTCAGCAAGATTTGCCAACCTCAGTTATTCTGTGATGATGTGCTCACTCAGAAGGACAAACTGCAATATGATATGCAGTCATTTATTAGCACCTTCAAGATGCCCTATGACTCCTTCTCCACATATGACCAAACTACTCACTGGGTTCAACCGCAGTCTACAAGACTAGAGGTAGAGATAAGCAACCAGACACGAAATTTGCAAGAACTTCAACTGGTCCTACTGCCAAGACTGCAAATTCTCCAGAAATGCTATCTAAATCTTGATGCCCTAATGATCACTCAAGAGATGAGCATGATAGATGTCATGGAAGAATGGGTCTCCCAGATGCAGATAGAGAAAGAGGGGGCTACCTCCCTAACTTGACTCACGGTCCTTATCCATGAAGCAATTTTTGCAAGACTTTAAATCAATTTTTGACAAGTTTTACTCATTACTGTCATAAACACTTATTATTTTATACTAATGAAACAGGAGTTAGTCTGCAATGTTTTTGTCATTGTTGGCAAAGGGGGAGAAGTATAAATTTTGAATGTTTTGATGTATACTTTCATGTTATTTCTGTTAAGGAGTAGTATACATTGCATTTTCTACAAAAGGGATATTGTATATGCTTAGGGGGAGTAATTTTGATTATGGCATATTCATATTCTTTATTGTAAAACAATTAGATGTCAAAATTTTCCTAAGTGTTGCCATCAATGCCAAAGGGGGAGATTGTTGGCATTTTTTATGATTATGTTGTGATTGTCATTGATGGACACACACTTGCTATGAGATCACTTTTGTATGTATGAGTTAAAGCTCAACCGGTATTTGTTCCAACCGGTATGATGTATTATAATCTTTAGACTATCAGTGTTTTGCAGAAAGTGTTTACCGATATGAAGTGGTATGAAGACCCCAAGCGATTCGAGGATCTCAAGAGGTACGAAGGAACGAAGAAGCACAACTCACATTTCCCAATCTTCATTTTGTCAAACCGGCAATAGGTATTTTGCTTAAACCGGTATTTTGTTTGAACCGACATTTTGTGATGAGTTACCATCTACCGATTGTTTTGCGGTACCGACACTTTGACAGTGCTTTTTGTGTTGCGTTATAGAATATGTCTAGATGCATTGAACCTAGGAAATTGTATTGTAATCCTATTGGACCGACATGAAATCAGATTCCTTTATAAGGACATCATGTATAGGGTTTTAGTTGTTTCTAGGTTTTAAGGTGGTTGAAGAGTTTTTGTAAGAGTGAACATAGAAGAGAAGTTCAGGTCTGTGAGAGAAAGTAGAGTGTGAATGTGTTGAAGACTGAAGTAATGCTGGAATGCATTAGGAATGAGCTATCAAGGATCTAACCAAGCAATCTGTGCTATTTTCTAGATCGCTCACTTGTTGATTACTCACATCTTCGACAAGTCTGAAGCCCTTAACTGGGTAGGCCCAAAAAACCTTTTATAAATCCTCTAACAAGGTGGTTCACATCTGTGAATCTAAAATCCTCTAGCAAGGTAGTCTTTAATTGGACTTTTCTCCTAATAGAGATTGAGATTCCTAATAGGATCTGTTCTGGTAAAGAACATTGTATGACCTTAACCGGTCTGATTCCTATTCTATAGATAGTTACTTGTGAGTTTCATCTCACCGTGGTTTTTCCCATTTGGGTTTCCCCGTCGAAATCTCTTGTGTTATGGTGTTTGTGCTTTTGTGGGTGAATCCATTATTTGCTATTTGGTTTGCATGTATGCTAACCGGTTTGCTTGCTAAACTATTTTACCAGTTTACTACTAGTCTAGTAAAGTGTTTAAGTGCAGAGATTTTTGGCATACTAATTCACCCCCCCTCTTAGTATTCATCAGTCCATTGGGACATAGGCCTCTTTCACTAAGGCCATCATCTTCCTCCATGTAGTCACTCTTCTCTTTCTCTCTTTCACCCTCTTATCTTGGATGAAAGTCCACCAAGTTAGTGCAGCCCCTTTCATCTTGGATTGGACCATCTTCACCCTCTGGTGTTTTGGTATGTCTTCACTTTCAAAAAAATTATTCAAGGAGTCTATCCACTCCATCATGGTGTCAGGCTCCATCTTTCTTGCAAATACTAGAAAATCCATCTTCATATCCATTGTTCTTCTTTCCATGGATTTTAGGACACTCGTTAGGAGTATCTAGTCTATAGGAACCTCCAACTCTTCCTGCCTAGGGATCTCCTCTTCATCCCCTCCTTCTCAAGAGTCTCTATCTCCTCTCTCCACTCTGTCCTTCAACTATTCCATCTAATTTCTCAAGGCCTGATTCTAAGCCCTGACTACTCTGCTTTCTGCCATCTACTTCTTCACTAGGACATTCAATTTTACATTGGTCATTCTTGAAGGTGCCTCTATTAGGACCTAGAGGCAACTGAGATGGGGGGGGGGGGGGTTGAATCAGTTATCTATTAATTTTAACCCAAATACAACTTAATTAAACTTGATGCATAATACTGGTAAACCAAACTTAATGTCGGTTGACAGTTTAATAGTTAATAACAATACTCGTAAAGTTTAATGCATGAATAGAAAGACAAATAACATCCACAACACATAACACAGATATTTGTATGTGGAAACCCTGTAAGGTGAAAAACCACGGTGGGAAACATTACCCACAATCAGATGATACTACTGCAGATAGTATGTGTGTACAAATGGGGTCTGCACATGCAAAAAGGCCAACTGCCTAGAGCTCACTGCTCAATCACAAGATGGGAGTCACACTGACTACAATTGGATGGTTAAATCCAATGATAACGTACTTCTCAAAATAGCATCTTCATATGCTAGATTCAGTACCGGTTAGGCTCTGATTGTCTTCTTCAAACCTTCCTTGAATCTTCAAATGATGTATGTGTGAATAGCTCTGCTTATATTTGCATATATAACATTTCCTTACCACTTCCTTATTCCCATATCAATCTCACAAATAGATCTTACATATATACCAAAACCTATGACCAAATGTGTAGGTCGGCTCACTAAGAATATTACAATTAAATCAATTACAAATGAATCAACATGCGATGCATCATGTCGCCTCAATGCATTTACAATAATAACCAAAAAATAAATCATCTCCATGATGTGGCGTGCTGATCTGGAATAGATAACGCATGTTGGTACATAACCTAGACCAATTTGCCGCTAACAGCAAATATGCCAACTCGATTAGACCAATAACTAAGTCACCAAAACCAAGTGTCCAAACAATGCCTTAGACATAACCAAGTAATCTCTAGATGATGACAGATCATCCTTAGTGCTTGTGAACAATATAACCTGTTGGTTAACCAAATATCGGTGATTGTGCACAAGTCACTAAACATGCCAGTGAACATAACCAATGATCTCCAGATGATAAGTGCTAATAAGTATGACAAGTGTTGACAAGTGTTGACATCAATGACAAAACCAATACAGCACATCCATAATACTAACAATCTCCCCCTTTGGCATTGATGACTACATAAGATGGAAAAACATCTAAGTGCCAAAGTCAAAATGCGAAAAACCAAAAACCAACAATCTCTCAAAGAGATCAATAACCAGAAATCAAAATACAGATACAGAGAGTAACAATCTCTCCCCCAATGAGTAATCTCTCCCCAAAGAATAATTTTTTTTCCATAGATATCTCTCCCCCTTTGACATCAAATGCTAGAGCAACACAAATACCAGATACAATTAGTTCATAGAACTAATTACAAATACCAATTGTTATAACCAACTACTCCCCCCGAGAAGTAGGTCTCCTCCATCAAAACCTGAAAAAGGTTTCTCTATTAAGTTCTGTTGGTCTGATGTCAATCTCCAACTATTTAAGTCTCTACTGGTGAGGGTATTACCCTAAGCTACTCTGTGAGATATTCAAAAGTTTCCTTAGGCAAAGGCTTAGTAAAGATATCTGCAATCTACTCTTTAGTATTCACATAAACCAATTTCACTTCCTTTGCTTCAACATTCTCTTTCAAAAATTTGTATTTGATAGAAACATGTTTAGTTTTAGAGTGAAATACCGGATTCTTAGATATATCAATAGCTGTTGAATTATGACAATAAATGATTATAGGTTTTTTGCATTTTACCTTTATGTCCTTCAACATTTGCTTAATCCATAATACCTGAGTACAATTAGTTGCTGTTGTAACATATTTTGATTTTGCTGTTGATAATGATGTACAACTTTGTTTCTTGCTCAACCAAGAAATAAGTCTGCTACCAAGAAAGAATGCTCCGCCGAAGGTGCTCTTTCTATCATCTACATCTCCTACCCAATTAGCATCGGTGTATGCACATAAATCAAAATTTTCATCTTTAGGATACCATAAGCCAAGATTTGTTGTGCCTTGTAGATATCGGAAAATCCTTTTCACTACTAATTCATGATTTTCTTTAGGATTACTCTAAAATATTGAAACAATACATATTGCATTCATAATATCAGGTCTTGTTTGTGTCAAATACAGTAAACCTCTAATCATAGATTTGTACCTTGTCGGATTAACAGGAGATGAATCATCTTTCAGTGATAGCTTATCAGTAATTTTCGATACCAAATTTCTTTAGTAGTTCCTTCAAATACTTTGATTGACATATGAATATACCTTTATCAGTCTGTGAAATCTGCAATCCTAAAAATAATTTAATCTCCCCAATCATAGACATTTCAAATTCTTCTAGCATCTTATTAGAAAAGTCTTTACACAAACCATCTTCTCCTCCAAAAATGATATCATCAAAAAAAACTTCAATAGCCAAGATGTCATCATTAGTCACTTTGAAATATAAGTTGTTATCAACATTACCTTTAGTGTAACCAAGCTTCAAAAGATATTTGTCCAATCTAGCATACCAAACTCTAGGAGCTTGCTTCAATCCATATAAAGCTTTCCTTAACCTACATACCATATCTTTGTCATTTGTCAAAGAAAATCCATCAGGCTCTTCAATGTAAACTTCCTCTTCAAGATCATCATTTAGAAATGCACATTTAACATCCATTTGATATACTTTATAGTTCTTGTGTGCTACAAAAGCTAAAAATAATCTAACTGCCTCAATTTCTAGCTACCAATGCAAAGGTTTCATTGTAATCAATTCCTTCTTTCTGTAAATATCCCTTACACACTAATCTTTCTTTGTTTCTGATTACCTTACCATCTTCATTAAGCTTATTTCTAAATACCCATTTAGTTCCAATTACATTTTTGTTTTTAGGTCAGGGAGCCAATGTCCATGTGTTGTTTTTTTCAATTTATTCCAATTCATCTTCCATAGCTTTAATCAAATGTTTATCTTCACATGCCTCAGAAATAGATACTAGTTCAATTTGAGAAACTAAGCATACCTCTTAATTTCCCAGTCTTCCTCTAGTCATAACTCCTTGATACTTATTCCCAATTATCTGACTTTCAGAGTGATTTAGTCTTACATACCTGGATGTATTCACCCGCTGTTGTTCTTCTGTCACTGTGGAATTCTCAGATGATGCCGGTGTGACTGGATCAACATTTTGTGCTGGTGTATTCTGTAAAGGTTCATTTGTGATTATCTCAATTGCCAGTTTAGAGTCCATAGACCTTGAATCTCTTCTAAACTATTCATCAATCTTCACATTTGCACTCTCAATGATTTTCCGCAATCTTTTATTAAGACATCTATATGCCTTGCTCTTAGATGAATAACCAAGAAATATTCCTTCATCACTTCTAGGATCAAATTTACCAACATACTCATCTCTTCTAATGTAATATTTGCTTCCAAATATTCTTAAAATTTAAGAGTAGGAGTATTACCAAACCATAGTTCATGAGGGGTCTTACCGGTTTCACCTTTGATGTGAACTCTGCTGAATGTGTAAATCACTGTATTCACTGCTTCTCTCCAATACACATGAGGTAGGTTTTCTTCAGATATCATGCTTCTAGCTGCATCCAAAATAGTTTTGTTCTTCCTTTCCACAACTCCATTCTACTGGGGTGTCCGATGTGCTGGTAACTATCTTCTGATTCCATTCACTTCACCGAATGTGTTAAATTCCTTAGATGTGAATTCACCTCCTTGATCTGATCTTAAACATTTGATTTTCTTACTGTTTTCATTCTCTACCATTGCTTTGAATAGTTTGAATTTCTCAAAAGCTTCTGATTTCTCCCTAAGAAAAGTAACCCAACACATTCTAGAATAGTCATCAATGATTAGCATAAAATGTCTATCTCCCTGTAGACTTCTACTTCTTTCCGAACCACATAAGTCAGTATGAATTAAATCAAGAACATTATTGGATTTATGTGGAATACTCTTAAATGTTGTTCTAACTCACTTTCCAAATTGACATTCCTTACATACCGGATTGTGAGGTTTTACAATCTTAGGTAAATCCCTTACTGCCTTAGTTCTACTGATTTTCACAATGCAAACAAAATTTACATGACAAAGTCTTTTATGCCATAACCAACTTTCATCAATATGTGCAATTAAAAATGTCTTCTCATTGTTATTCAAGTGAAAGATATTACATCTAGTCTGATTACCGGTTGCAATTTCCAAACCAGTTTTGTTCAAGATTTTGCATTTACCATTCTTGAATTGTAACTGAAATCCCTTTTCAACTAATTGATCAACACTCAAAAGATTATGCTTCAAACCTTCAACATAATAAACATTGTCAATATTGTGCCAAAAGCCCATCCATTGTCTGCCAATTCCTCATCAGAATCATCGATAACTCCTTCATCAACAAGGTAACATGATTTGTCTCTGTTCTTCTTAAATTTGCATCTCTGATATTCAGGGTTAGGCTTATATGTTATTTTAGCTTCTTCTCTCAATCTTGCATGTCTATCAGCACACCTAGATGCCATGTGACCAATTTTATTGTAGTTAAAACATTTAAATGGTGCTTTACCTTCATACTTACTTCCAAATGGACCTTTAGGTATTCTTCTTGCGAATAGTGCTTCAAGCTCTTCCAGTTCTTCATTTTCCCTTTTGATCTCTTCAAGTTCTCTTGCATAAAGTGCTTTCCAATCAAGTTTCTTAGATGATGATGATGATGTTGTAGATGATGATGCTTTGAATGCTAAATATGTCTTAATAGTAGAAACAAGACCAAATTCTTCAAGTTCAAAAGTTGAAAGTTTTCCAACCAAAGTGTCTCTAGATACTGATGCAATAGGCATTGTTCTCAATTCAGTAATAGCAGTTACTTTCATTTTGTATGCTGGTGGAAATGCTCTTAAAACTTTAGAAACAATATCATCTTCACTTAAGGATCCTCCACAACATTGTATACCCAAAACAATTTCATTAACTCTTTCCATAAGAGCAGAATTTCTTTCATCTTCCATTTTCAGATTTTCATACCTAACTCGGAAGCATTCCAGTTTTGTAATTTTAATAGTGGTATCACCTTAATTCAATGTCTCCAATTTATCCCAAATAGCTTTAGCAGTAGATCAGTTTGATAATCCCATGATTTGTTGATCTGACAATGCGCTCAAAAGTGCTTCTCTTGCTTTGCAATTATTCTCCTAATCTTTAGCCAAGGTTGGTGGATTAGGTTGACTCTGTGTAGGACCAACATAGCCATTCTTTGTAACATCCCATATGTCTCTTCCAATGCAATTAAAATGTGCCTCCATTCTGATCTTCCATATACCATAGTTAGTTCCATCAAGTTTTAGAGTGTCCTTCCCGAAATACTTAGTTGCCATAGAATCTCCTCAAGCTGTTAAACTTCTGCTAAAAGAGGACTTAGCTCTGATACCAATTGTTAGGAACTAGAGGCAATTGAGAGGGGGAGGGGGGGTGAATCAGTTGTCTATTAATTTCAACCCAAATACAAGTTAATTAAACTTGATGCATAATACCAGTAAACCAAACTTAATGTCGGTTGACAATTTAACAGTTAATAACAATATTGGTAAAGTTTAATGCATGAAACAGAAAGACAAATAACATTCACAACACATAACACAAATATTTGTACGTGGAAACCCTGTAAGGGGAAAAACCACGGTGGGAAACCTTACCCACAATCAGATGATACTACTGCAGATAATATGTGTGCACAAATGGGGTTTGCACATGCAGAAAGGCCAACTACCTAGAGCTCACTACTCAATCACAAGATGGGAGTCACACTGACTACAATTGGATTTTTAAATCCAATGATAAAGTACTGTTCAAAATAGCATCTTCATATGCTAGATTCAGTACCGGTTAGGCTCTGATTGTCTTCTTCAAACCTTCCTTGAATATTCAAATAATGGCTGCATTAATATCTCTACTTATATTCACATATACAATATTTCCTTACCACTTCCTTATTCCCATATCAATCTCACAAATGAGATCTTACATATATACCAAAACCTAAGAACAAATGTGTAGGTCGACTCACTAAGAATATTACAATTAAATCAATTACAAATGAATCAATTTGTGATGCATCATGTCGGCTCAATGCATTTACAATAATAACCAAACAATAAATCATCTCCATGACGTGTCGTGCTGATCTGGAATAGATAACGCATGTCGGTCCATAACCTAGACCAATTTGCCGGTAACAACAAATATTCCAACTCGATTAGACCAATAACTAAATCACCAAAACCAAGTGTCCAAACAATTTCTTCGACATAACCAAGTAATCTCCAGATGATAACAGATCATCCTCAGTGCCTGTGAACAATATAACTTGCCGATTAGCCAGATATCGGTGACTGTGCATAAGTTATTGAACATGCCGGTGAACATAACCAATGATTTCCAAATGATAAGTGTTGATAAGTATGACAAGTGTTGACAAGTGTTGACATCAATGACAAAACCAATGCAACACATCCATAACACCAACAACCTCATGGGATCCTTCTTTTTCTAACATCTTGTCTTCTCCTTCTCTTCCAAAGGACGCTCCTTTGCTCTGATACCACTTGATGCAGAGGCTTGACCAAAATCCTAATGTCAAGCCCAAATAAGGATAGGATAGAGACCCTCCAACTACTCACAAGGGTCCTACAAGGAAGGACTCTACACCTTGGATGAAACTACTCACACACTCACTAGTGATGGGCCTACTCAAGATGAGTAAAATGCTTCAACTCTTCAAAGGTACCTTACCGGTGATCCCTACTCCTTTGGATTTTGTATTTAGTCCACACATAACATCTAAGACCTCTTTCAAGTAGTGGTTTTGATCTTGGGCATCAAATCCTTATACCTCCTTTGTAAACCTACCCCTAGGCTTGTAGCCCTATTTGACGATAGAATGCGTCTTCACTCGAAAATGTTCCATACACCCATACAAACAACTTATCATTTCAGACACCTTTTTGTAAATTAAACTGATTCCAATCAGATCTGCAAATATAAGGTCTGCTCCCTTTAGAGGCTAAGAGATGTAATAGGAGCAATTAACCCTATTTTCCAAAGAAACTACCTTTACCAGTAGACCAAATGAAAAATCAACCCTATGGCCATGTGGGGGATAGTTAGAAACCTCTAATTCAAGGGTTACATGCCTAGAATCCACCTCTATGACATTTTATGATAACTGTCCTAAATTTTGTCCTAGGTAGTCACATAGAGATGCCTACCTAATTTTGCTCCTTTCTCCACACAACCTAGTTTCCCCTGCAACAAACCATGAAAACACTAAAATATAGAGGCTTATCCTGCATCCCTCCAAAGGAAGAGTCTTCTAATGGACTAGAATGCAAGATAAAGCCATTTTCCTTCAAAATCCTATCCAAACCCTCCAATTCTGGGTTACAGTCAGAGGAATGGAGGGTTCTCTCTACTCCCGAATAGTTAAGGCCTTAGACCACCACCAAAAGAAATCTATTTCATCTCCCTACCTACTTCATGGATTGTGGGGTTCAAACCAATCCATACAGTCATGTACAACACCTGCAAACTCATAATTTTTGGGAAAACTGAAGTATTTTGAGTATTGTTGCTTCATAAACTCCAACTCCAAGAATAGAAACCTTGGAAATAGAGCCCAAAAGGCTTATACAACTCTCCAATGGTTGCCCATTGAATTTTGAGTAGGTTGGAGCCATTGAAAGACTTCCCCCAACTGAATTACAAAAAGTTATACTTTTGCACTAAAAAATTGCATTTTCAAAAGTTGCATTTTTGCAACTTTGCTCACAAAGTTGTCATACTTCCTAAGGTTGGGATCCACACACATGGACAAACCAAACACACACCAAAAATGTCTAAAACCTATCAAACACAAATCTAAACCATCTACTACCCCTCTTTACCATATTGTCCCAATTGGCTTCTCAAATTGCCTAATTGGTGACATGGGCTTACATGGTGGGGATTATTTGCATACATGAAAGACAAGACATTCTAACACATCCTAATGGTCCTAGTCTTCATCCTCAAGGTCATGAATAGCTTGTTGATGAGGTGCTCCTGTACCACAAAATCTCAAAGTAATGTTGGAAGACCAAAATTTAAATTCTACTGGTATGATGTTGTTCTTCCAAAAGCTGGGGCTTTTCTTTGGTTAGCCCTCCACAATAGAATCATTTCCAGTGAAAGGCTTCATGGGTTGGGAATTGCGAATAAATTTCAATGTTTTCTATGTGGTAGTGAGACTAAAAACACAAATCATTTGTTGCTTATCTATGAGTTTTCTCAACATTGTTGGAAGTGGGTTTTAAACAAGTTGAAATGGCAGGGACCCTTATCCCCTTCATTACAACAACTATTGACACAATGACGTCTATTGTACAAGGACTCTTTCTTTGCATTAATATAGAGAGTGATCCCATAGGTTGTAACTTGGGATCTTTGGTGGGAAAGAAACAAGAGGATCTTTAGGAAGAAGCCATCTACATTGGATAAGGTATGCAAAGTTATAGAAAAATCAATCTCTAAAATGGTTAACGCATATGTAATGAGAACAAAAACTTTATCCTCCACCTTCTCATCACAAGACAATGGGGTGTTAAATGCTTTGTCTCATATTTGCATTCCTTTCAAAGGGGTGTTAGTGGGGAGATTACAAAAGTAGGAGATCAAAAGAGATGTCAAGTGGGAACCCCCTAATGAGCCCTTTGTGAAATTGAATTTTGATGGGGCATCTAAGGGAAATCCAGGAAGATCCGGGGCAAGATATGTTTTAAGGGACTGGTGTGGGCGCATAATTAAGGCAACATATTGTAGGATTCCAAATGGTTCTAACAATATTGCGGAAGCTCGGGCTCTTCTCCATGGGGTTAAGTTGGCATTTCATTTAGGGATTGAAAAGATCCACATAGAAGGGGACTCTCAATTAATCACCTCGAGCCTATTCTCACATAATATTGTTAGCTGGGAAATTCAATATATTCTAAGCGAGGTGTGGAAAGTTCTACCTAGACTCTAAGAGTTCAAGATCTCCCATTATTTCAGAGAAGGCAACAAGTTAGCGGATTGGATTTGAAATGAAAGGGCATCTTTAAGCAATGGCTATTGCGAAAGGGGGAGCAAAGATTTTAGACTGTTGTTGGAAGAGAGGCGGATGATCGAGAGCTTAGGCTCTGAATTGGGCCCTTTGTAATATGTAATGTTTTGGGGGCTGGGGACAACAACTTACATTAAAAAATTCTTACATGGATGTTACTAAGCGTTTTAGTCAGGAATTTATGCCAGGGTGGATTCCTACGTGGTATGCTGGTAAAGGCTCGATTGTTCCCCAAACTTGATGGATACATTGGTCATCAATTTCTTCCAAACTGTTGACAGGGATATTTAATGATCATTGATGATACGACATCATTGGATTTGGTGTGATCTATACAGCCCTGAATAAGCATCTAGGTGGAGAGATTTGGCAGCGTTTAAGTACAAAGTTTTTTATGGAAATTGGCAGAGGTATTTAAAGTATGATGACATTGGGTACTACATTGCCTATAAACGAGATGTTTTGTGGTTAATACACGTACCTTGTTTTTTAGTGCTCCAACAGTTGATGCGGCTCTGTCAGCTTAAGGAAGCTTTTATTGTTTCCATCTCTGCTACAGTAGTTATGGACTATTGGATCCTCAGCCAAAGGATTTGTCTGCAAATCAGAGAGTGGGAATACCCGCTGTTAGGGGTATATTTAGCTCATCACTTGAGGGTCCCTTTTTTATGCCTTCCAGATGAAATCGAAGATGTTGTGAGAAGAATAATGGGGAAGGCATCCTTCTGCCCAGGGCTCCGAGAAGTATTTTTCACTCCCAAGTCTTTTCGGTTTTTTCTGTCAAACATATATGATATGGTTCAGGATTACAGAATATTCATGAGGTTGGCTATGCGTTTGGTCAACGAGGAGTTCGCCACAGAGAAAGATGTACACTCGGCTATTAAAAACTACAACCTTCGTGGCTCTCAGGGTTGGATTGGGGGTTTGTTTTCCAGTTCAATATCTCAATAAGAAGCTGGAATATGTTCGCTTATATGATGCCTTCAAGCTGGGGGTGGATGGGAAAGATGCCCAATTCTTCCAAAAGGAAGTCACTCGCCTGATTGTTCCCCCCTTGTCCTTGAACTCGGTGGAATCGACTCACTCTTAACGGGAATCGGGAAATGCAAACAGTCCCCAGCCAAAGATATCCTCGGGTCACAGTCTCAAGGGGATGGAGCAAATCCGGATGGATGATGGCGCCACCACTTCAAAATTTGATACAAGAAAATAGTGTGTATTCTGGGCCATGGTTTTTTGTTGTATTTTGCTATTCTTAATCTCCTAGTTTTGTGCGTCCCTGTTTTGGTAGCTCAGATATAGCCACATGGAGATTCTTAGATTGAAATTCCGACATGCTTATTACGTAATTGGGCCCCAGACGATCCACCTTATAGAAATAAAGGTGATTTTGTATTATGTCTATTGTGTGTAGTAAGCATATATGGCTACATGGGTATGTTTTTAATTATGTGTATTGGTAGGTTGGTTTTGGGACACATTGATAATTTAATCTACTTGTTTCAGTCGATGGGCAAATTTTGATCTCCCTCAAGATATTGAGATATTTCTAGTGGTTGCATGGGATGTTTATGTGTCTTATAGAGTAGTTGTTGTGGATATTATGTAGGATTTGAAATCTTTGTAATGTAGCGAGGAATGGATGTTTTCTTTCCTTCAGGAACTATCAGATCAGGGTTTTAATATTAATAAAATATAGTGGCCCACCATTTTTATCTAATAATAATAATAATAATAATAATAATTTAAAATTAATTATTATATCATATAAAATAATGATTTAATATTAATCACAATATAATAATATAGTAATTTTTTAAGTGGAATAATGAACAAATATTATATCTTTCAGCATACTATATTCCTCTGAAGATAGATATGCTAGTATAATATATATTGTGATTTCAAATATTTGTATTAATTATATTATAATTGTAATTAATATTATTAATTAATATAGATATTTTATTTATTAAAAATATCTCTTATTTTTTTTGAAATTTTTTTATTTAGTATAATACAAGAATAATAAATTTTACTATATAACTTACTTAATTAAATAGTTTAATTTTTTATTAATCAATATTAATATTTTGACATATAAATGATTTTCAAATTTAAGATAATAAATAAGAACTTTTTTTAACACTCATTCTATTAAGAATTATTTTATTATTTTTATTAATCAATATTAATATTTTGACATATAAATAATTTTCAAATTTAAGATAGTAAATAAGATTTTTTTTTAACACTCATTCTATTAGGAATTATTTTATTATTTTTATTAATCAATATTAATATTTTGACATATAACTGATTTTAAAATTTAAGATAATAAATAAGAATTATTTTTAACATTCATTTTATTAAGAATTATTTTATTAATACTTATTACAGTTATTTCACATTTTTAAGGGTTAAGTAGTGATTAAAAATAATTATTTGAACAAATTAGAACACAATATTTTTTATTTTATTTTATTATAAAATTGACTTTTTGTAAAATTTATTTATATATTTCTCAAAAAAATTGAAGTAAAAAAAATAAAATTTTACGACAGTTTGATTAACCAAAAAATTAATCCCCAATAACATGATTGGCATCGCTCTCTCTTGTCTATCCTCTACATAGAAAAGAAACTCTGATAAATTCATCTGGAGCACACCATAGATGTTGAAAAAAGATAAGAGCTCTAATTTAAAGGCGTCAAAATTACTGCACATCATTTACCAACTTTATAAATAAATAGAGGAATCCCTTTGATTGAGATGGGTGTTTGTTCTATTCTTTACGTTGAAAGTAGCGAACCTCACTAAACATTACAAATGTCAAAGAAAAAATTAGCATACAAATGTCAAATAAAAAATTGGCATTTTTTCTATGCTCCTTCCAATGACCTTGCCTTCACGAGGATGTCTCCCACTGTATATCAGTTAGAAGTTATCAAAGCATAAAATGCTGAAACATAATTTCCCATATGCTTTCCTTAGGAATAAATTTATAACATGGCTGGCTTTCTTGGATTTGCTGGGCTACGAGCAAAATCACACCTTCTAAGCTTCTTGTACATCAAGAAAAATTCTGGGACAGGGCTTCAAGGTACCTTTCATGATTTTTATTTTTCTTGATCAAAGAATAATTTGGTCGATGGAGTATGACAAGTTTTAGAGTAGTTCACTATAATTAATATTTTTGCTGCAAATCATTTCCCAAAGTTCAAATAGAGCATTCCTTTATTAATCCCTCTCTGGTATCTACATCATTTATCTAGTGCAAAATTATTATCGATTTTGTAAGGCAAGGTTCCAATAGAATGGAAATAACAAAGAAAACTTATATATTATTCAATGTAGACTTGAACAATAGAAAAATATGAGAGGCTAGTGATAGTTAAAATTGACTTCAAAAATTGTCAAATTAGCAAAAATAAATAAATTAATTAATTAATGTTAATAAAATTTAATGATAATACATTAACGTCTCTTTTAATTTGAAGGGGTTAAAATAAGCATTTTTTTGAATTTATCAAACTTTTTTCTATTGGACCATGCTTTGGTAAGAATATTTATGGGCTAATATGCAGTGTGACAATATTTGAGTTGTACATTACCATCTTTCACATGGTTTTGAATCAAATGAACCTTGGTGTTTATGTGTTTGGTTTGATCGTGAAAGATTGAATTTTTCGTCATTTTGATTGCAGATTAATTGTCAACAAAGAATAGTGTGGATGAAACTTATTGTTCCTATAAATCTTCAAGAATATTTTGAAATCATTAAAGATTTTATACTGAATTACCTCATAGACTACCATATATTTCGCTTCTATAGAGGAGAGGACTAGAATTGGTTTCTTTTTAGATTTATAAGAAATGCCAACAAGCCCAAGATGCATTAATAAACAAGATGTAATTTTCCATCTTCCAAGTCACCCACCTAATCTAAATAGAAAAGTGTGTTGTCTTTGAGCATTTGAGCCCATAGTTTTGTGTTCCTTTTAGATATCAAAAAACTTGTTTTGTTGCTAAGCAATGATTTTTTGTAGGTTGGTTGTTGCATGAATCTAGAGAGAACTCCAAGAACAAAAGAAATATCTAGATGAATAGTTGTAGCATAAATCAGATTGTTAACAATTTGCCTATATGTAATTGTATCAACCAATGTAAGCATAAGATTACTATTTAGATATTCAAAAACCCAAGTATTCTTGATGTAATCTTGTGCTTAAATTAAATCTCTTTATTTCTGGATTTTCTAGGTTCTCTACATGGTATCAGAGCGGTTAAGAAATAGTTTCAAGCCTTGTGAAACTGAGTTTGTCGAGAAGATATATAGTTTCTGCACTCGATCTGCATACAGACAGTCAGCTCTCTTCCCTCGACTTGTGTATCCCCTCCTCACGACGGCCCTCGCCATGCGTATCCTCTCATTTGCTGACAACAACACAAGAAAGTTCGTACCAACCTTACCAGCGTGGCGCACAATCTTGCTCCCCTACCACCGCGCCAGTATTTGGAAGGGCAAAGCAGCGGGTCACCATCCAGTGCTGCAGTTGAATTTCGTAGGCTATGTGGAGGAGCTCGTGGCTAGAAGGCCGTGCTGTTTGACTTCCACTCCAACCTTTCAATTTTCTATCTAGTAGTGCGCTAAGGGAGGCGTGTGGGCAGGGCTCGACAAAATGCTAGCCATTCCAGGCTGGACGCCTTACAATTATCGGCCTGTGCTCTGTCGTAGCATTATCGAATTGTGGCATTGAAGGTGGGCAGAGACAGAAGAAAAACAGAAACCAAGAGATTTTCTACAGCACACAGAACATTACAATTCATTGCCCTTGCAGAAACAATTTACATGAGCCTCTTAAATAGAGGTCTTTCGAATTATCTAGAATGAGAAACAGTAAACAACGTGAAAATCAATGGGCGGTGAAGAGTCTGTGGCAAGTCGGTAATAAAGTCAACAACATTACTGCAGGAAAGTTCCATATTAAATAGTGCAGTTGGAAGAAGCATCTCTTCGGTGGGAGAAATTAATGTCTTCCAACACTCCCCCCTAATTTCTATCACTAATTACATTAATATTTACAATATTCAAATTTTCTCTTAAATATTCAAATTGATCTTGTGCTAATGCTTTTGTGAATATATCAGCGAGTTGCTCCTTTGATCTACAATGTTGTAGAATGATTTCTCTATTGTTGATCAATTCTCGAATGAAGTGATACCTAGTATCAATGTGCTTTGTCCTCTTGTGAAAAACATGATTCTTTGATAGTGCAATGGTGGACTTGTTGTCACAATAGATTGTAGTAGGCTCCTTTTGCTCATGCTTTAGAGCCTTCAAGATTCTTCGCATCCATACTGCTTGACATGCCGCTGATGTACCTGCCACATACTCCGCTTCTGCTGATGAAATTGTCACGATTGGCTGCTTCTTTGATGCCCATGCCACAATACCTGTTCCAAGATGAAATGCATATCCAGATGTACTCTTTCGATCATCTATATTTCCTGCAAAATCACTGTCAGTATATCCAATCAATTGAAAATCATTTGTGATGGAATACAATATTCCATAATCTAGGGTTCCTGCAATATATCTCAATATTCTTTTCCTGCTTGCCAATGTGAATTTTTGGGTGAGTCCATAAATCTAGAAATTAGACTGACTCCATACATTATATCCGGCCTAGTTGCTGTCAAATACATCAAACTGCCAACCAATTTTCTGAATATAGTTGTGTCAAAATCCATCTCATTATCTTCTCTGCTAAGTTTTATGCCTGTTGCTACAGGAGAAGAAACTGGACTACAATTTATCATTCTGAACCTTCTCAAAACATCTTTTGCATATTTACTTTGACAAATGAAAATGCCCTTATCATTTTGAGTGACTTCAATACCAAGAAAATATTTCATCAAACCCAAGTCTGTCATCTCAAATTCTTTCTTCATTTCAAATTTAAACATGTCAATAGAAAGATTGCCTGTAAAGATCAAATCATCAACATACAAGCAAACAATCAAAATTTGACCTTGTTCATTGACCTTGATGTAAAGTGTGGGCTCACTAGTGCATCTATTGAATCCATTCTTCAACATGTATGAATCTATCCTGCTATACCAAGCTCTTGGTGCTTGCTTCAATCCATAGAGTTCCTTCTTCAACTTGTAAACCTTGCCTTCATATCCTTTTATCTCATATCTTGGTGGTTGCTGCACATATACTTCTTCTTCCAAATATCCATTCAAAAAGGCTGATTTAACATCCATTTGATAAACTTGCCAATTGTTTTGAGCTGCAATAGCTAGTACCATTCTAACAGTATCAAGTCTTGCTACAGGTGCAAATGTTTCATTATAATCAACCCCATATTCTTGTGCAAACCCCTTAGCTACCAATCTTGCCTTATGTTTGTCAATTTCTCCATTTGCTTTATACTTAGTTTTATAAACCCATTTCACACCTATGCATTCTTTGTCTTTAGGCAAATCAACTAATTTCCATGTATTATTTTTCTCAATAGATTCCATTTCATCATTCATTGCATTAATCCAATGTTCATCCTTAATTGCATCTTCAAAATATATAGGATCTTGAGCAAATAAAGCAAAGTTTGATTGCAAATCTATCTTATCTCCTTGATCATAAATTTCTTGCAAACTTTTAGTCTTCTTACTTCTAAGCCTTGGTCTCAATGATGCAAGTGTAGGATTTGAGTCATTACTTACTTGTGGACTTGATGAATCTCCTTGCTCAACTTGCCTTTGTGAGTTATCTCCTTGTGTATTTCTTGATGGAGTTCCTCCTTGTTCATTTGATTGATCTTCTTGGTCTTCTTGATCTTTTCCTTCTTGTTCGTTGTATGGCATTGTCGTAGCACCTGTAATTGTATTGTCTATACTTCCATTCCAAGATTCTTCTTCTTTGAACACAACATCTCTACTTACAATGACCTTTTTGGTTATAGGATTAAACAACTTATATGCCTTAGAATATTCATCATAACCAATAAAAATGCATTTTTCACTCTTATCATCCAACTTACTTCTTGTTTCCTTAGGCACATGTGCATATGCAATACAACCAAATACTCTAAAATGAGAAACACTATGATGCTTACCACTCCATGCCTGTTGTGGAATCATGTCTGTCACAATCTTTGTTGGACTTCTGTTCAAAATATAAACCGCACAAGCAACTGCTTCAGCCCAATACTCATTAGGTAGATTCTTACCTTTTAACATGCTCCTTGCCATCTCCATTATTGTTCGATTCTTCCTTTCTGCGACACCATTCTGCTGAGGTGTGTAACTTGTAGTGAATTGCTTCTTTATTCCATGATACCTGCAATAATCCAAAAATTCATTTGACTTGTATTCTCCTCCTCTATCTGATCTCAATACCTTGATGGATAAACCACTCTGTTTTTCAACCAATGCCTTGAACTCCTTGAATTTGCCAAATGTCTGAGATTTATATTTGAGAAAATAAACCCATGTTTTTCTACTAAAATCATCAATGAATGTTAGCAAATAAATGCTCCCCCCTAATGATGGTGTTTTCATTGGACCACATAAATATGTATGCACAATTTCTAAAGGTGCCCAAGCTCTGTAAGTCATTTCTTTTGAAAACTTTTGCCTATGTTGCTTAGCCAAAATACAACTTTCACATGAACTCAATGGTGCTTCAATAGGGGGTAAACCTCTTACCATATCCTTTCTTTGCAACAAACATAATCCTTTGAAATTTAGATGACCATACCTCAAATGCCATTTCCATGCTTGATCTTGATTTGATGCCTTGAAACTTACTCCCATCTCCTCCATCATTTCACTCTTCATGCGAAGTGGGAACATTTTGTTGTTTGTCATTTCAACCTTTGCAATCACCATGTTACTAGGAGAAATATCAAATATAGTGCAAACATTATTTTCAAAAGCAACTCTATAACCTTTTTGAATAAGTTGTCCCACACTTATGAGATTATGCTTCAAACCAGGTACAAAATAAACATCAGGAATAGTTTTCTTACCAAGCTTTGTTATCACCTTAATTGCACCTTTTCCCATGACTTCAACAATGTTATCATTGCCCAATTTAATTTCTGATTTAACTGAAGTATCCAAATTCTCAAACAAATCTTTATTTCTAGTCATATGATTACTACACCCACTATCTAGAAACCAAATATTACTTGAATTTTCTTGAGCTACATGACATGTAATAAACAATGTCTCAGAACTACTCTCAGAAAAATTTGCATTTTGCTTTCCCATATCTGCTTGTTTCTTTCGACATTCATTTGCCAAGTGACCATACTTCTTACAATAATAACATTGAACATTTGTTTTGTCATACCTTTGTGATGCTTGATTGTTATTGCGGCCCCTTGGAATGAAATTTTGATTTCTCCTTCCTCCTGGATCTGGACTCTTTCTTTCTTCTCTTTGGTAACTATATCTTCCTCTTCCTCTTCCTCTGAATCCTGGATTTCCTCTTCCTCTGCCTCTGCCAAATGTCATTTGTGTTTTGAATGCATTCTCTAATGAGCTATTGTCATTCCTATTCCACCTGTCTTCAAAATTTTTTAAAGAACCAACCAACTCATCTATAGAATATGTAGTCAAGTCTTTAGATTCTTCAATTACCACAACAATTGCATCAAATTTTTTAGGCAAACTTCTTAAAACCTTTTCTACAACCTTTTGATCTGTTAAGTCATCACCATTCTGCCTTATTTGATTAATCAAATTTGTAACACGATATTTAAATTGATCTACTGATTCAGAATCCTTCATTTGCAAATTTTCAAATTCTCTTCTAAGTGCTTGTAGTTTGGCAATTTTTACCTTACTAGTACCTTGATATGTCGTCTCTAGGATGTCCCATGCTTGCTTGGCTGTAGTGGCTGGTTTAATCCTTCCGACAACCGAATCATCCAATGCTTGCCCGATTATCTGCAAAGCCCTTCTATCCTTTTGCCTATTTTCTTCAAGCTTTTTCTTATCATCTGGACTCAAGGTAGACTCATTTTGTGGTTCAATATAACCATTTATAACTATATCTGATAACTCACATGAATTGAATGTCAACTTCATTCTAAAAGCTCAATTATCATAATTTTTACCAGAAAATATTGGAATTAATGGTTGAAAGTTACCAGATGCCATATTTTGACCAAAAAAAAAATTACTCCAAACTCTAACAGTATACTTAATGCCTTAATCAACCAATTCCTTATAATCCAAACATCATCAAAACAAACTCCTTTTGAAACACCTAGGGCCACAGTCTCAATATAATGCCACAAACCCTATTAAATGCCATGAATAGGAACATACCAATACGATGTCTAAAAACCACAGTGGATGAATCTGGAATAGTGACACCTTAATACTTTGCAAATTCAATCAAGTAAAATATGGCCTGCGTGCCCTCAACAATAATCTCCTGCAATCTGGCTTTGCCGTTAAAATAAAAACTGTGCTCAATAGTATCCTTGACACAGCTTGACTGAGATCTTCTTATGGCTGCAAACACTTGCTTTCACTGCAGCTTCTACGATGGCCTTCTCCTCTCTGACTAATTCGATGACAACTCAATCTGCCTTTGCAATCTGCATAAACACAACAATCTACCAATTTTTATTTGCCTGAGCTCTGATACCACATGAAGGTGGTTAGAGACAGAAGAAAAACAGAAACCAAGAGATTTTCTACAGCACACAGAACATTACAATTCATTGCCCTTGCAGAAACAATTTACATGAGCCTCTTAAATAGAGGTCTTTCGAATTATCTAGAATGAGAAACAGTAAACAACGTGAAAATCAATGGGCCGTGAAGAGTTGGTGGCAAGTCGGTAATAAAGTCAACAACATTACTGCAAGAAAGTTCCATATTAAATAGTGCAGTTGGAAGAAGCATCTCTTCGGTGGGAGAAATTAATGTCTTCCAACAGGCATCTCCCGTACCATTATCGGCGCTCCTAGTGCAAACCGACCTGTGCTCCAATGGTGGCAGATCATGGCAGACCGAAAGAGAACAAAGCAGAGCGCCTACCAGCGCGCCATTGTTTGTGGTGGTTAAAGGCCCGTTGATTTGGACGAGTGAAGGGGAAGCCGTGGTCTGGGGAAGTTCATTGCCCCATCAGCGAGCCATTGTGTGGGTTGTGGTTGCAAAGAGCTATGGAGTTTTTGTAAAGGGTGGGGGTATTTTTTTCATTTTGGAAAAATTGTAAGTGGGCTTGTTTAAATTTGGGGCAAATCATCATCATCATCTTCAAAGATTTTTGTTCATGCCTTGTCTATTTCAGACTGATTTTGCAATTACTCATGATTCTATATATCAGACCTTATCATCATCCAGTTTGACATTTGACATCTTCTGTAAGAGTATTAGATTCACATCGGTTCAAATTTCACTTACATCTATGATGCCTGTTCTCGAATCTTCGTCACACAAAAACATTAATTTGGAGATCATTGAACATTCTTGGAAGACATTATTTCTCTTTTAGAAGGGAGTTTTATTATCGCCACGGTAAGGCTGTTCACCACAAACGCCTGAGCATCGAGGCACGACTCACTCCAGGAGTAGCGCGCAGGCTTGACTTATAACGGTCGCCCTCACCTGGCAGGAGCGGCAACTTGTGGCCCACGACGGCCGTCACAGATACATATCCTTGGTGGTCGACGGGCGACGCTCCCCGCTCCTGTCGACGATGCTCAACTGCAAGCCCGGACAACCCCAACCCGATGTTGACGTGGCACCACGCGAAGGCCAGGTGGAAGCGGAAGGTGGTACCACGCAACAACAGAGGCCGGCCATGCAACCCACACAGTGCAGTTACAAAACACACATAGTGCCCTTTCATTGGGCCCTTCCTGGCACGTCCCTCGCGGGCCCTTTCATTGGCTGTTTTCAAAATTTTAAAAAGAAGCGACGACTGTCAAATTTTATAGGGCGTGTCATTTTTGGCAAAGGTGCATGGTTTTTTACTTATGCAAGGATTTGTTCTCATGATCATTAAGCAATCTTAATACACTAGATTGACTTCATTCATTTGTGCTTGTTGTTTATTTCTTATATTTTGGAAATCATTTCATGGCATCAGAGGGGTTTGAGATTTTTTTAAGCCAAGGGCCAAATTGGTGAATGACACCTGTGTATTGATGGAAGACGGAGGGAATTGGCATGCAACGAGATATGTCGGTGAGGGTTTGTTCGACACGTGAAGAGAGAGTTGCAGCGACCCCTGCGTGCACCTTGGCTCCAACTCCTTCGACACCTCATGATAGAGGGTTTCACCCCTACTTCTTTCCGACCCTTGGGGGCTTAATTTGCTCCTTAATTTTTTGGCAAATTTTCTTCTATTGAATTTTTTATTGGAGGAGGTTAATTATGCTCATTAACTTTTACTCATAATTGTGTGCCATTTTTTGCAAAAGTGCATGATTTTTTGTCACAAGTCCAACTAGCACACTCACGCACTCTCATTATAACGTGCCAATTTTTTTATATTTTTTGGGTTAGTTACAAAGCACTCCTATAAAGTGCCAAAAACAAGGGGGGTCATCAAATATTAAATCAAGGTGGGTATCCTACTTGAGAATTATGGGGATGTACAATGTAGCCATATGACAAGCATTGTGAAATCTCAAAATTCTTCACAGTGAGCATGCATGATTCCTTGCAACAAAATATGCATACCAGTTTTCAGCATTGCGGATTGGTAAAATGAGAAAAATAAGAAAAATATAATCACACAAAGAACACTAGATATATGTGGAAACACAAAATGAGAAAAATGACACCGAGAATAGTTGATTGGATCTACCACCCAAATGTAGCCTCACAAAATAATAGGTCACTTACAATATGTATTAAGCACCAACCTGCCGAAGACACCAATCTATAATTACATTTATAGGCACCAACCTATAGGAGACACCAAACCCCTATTCGAAGATCCAAGCAAGAAATCACCAAGTGAGACACCAATCCCACCGAAATATAAAAGATATGAATTGTAGACCTCAAAATCAAATACACAATTTTATTTTGATTTAAATAACCTTGAGAGCACCCACTCTACATATGATCTTCTAACAAAACCACACAATGATTAGAAACAACTCACATAGCATCACACGCATACTCGTAGATTAGAAACACATACTAGATAATTACATTGACACAACCACTAGGAATGAACCTATATCAGCTATATATATGTGTTATAATTACAATTACATTCATATGTTGGCCTAAGAAAATATTAAAGCATCTACAAGTTGGCCAAGAGCATAAACCATCACCAAATGTGTAATAGGCCAAGTCAAAAAGACCACATGTTACTCCAAAAGAAAGATCATTCTCTGCTTTACCTAATATAGCTTAATCTAGTCTCAATGGTCATCCACACACTATCTCTACTGAGCACAAATTAGAAACCACAAGTGCATCAAACTAGAATAGCAACCCAATTGAGCAACTAGCACAATGACCACACTATCACTTCTAAATCTTTGTCCACAAAAGATAAACTCTAGAAAATCTAGAATTTGATAGAACATGTGTAGGCATACTCTCCTTTCAAACCATAGGGCATAATACTCAAGCATGGTAGGGTGTAGAACAAAACAAATTGCCATTGTAAACACACCGTCTAAAGGAAAAACCTCATAAAAATTCAATAGATACTTATAAATCATATTCAACAGAAAGTGTGGATGCAATATGATATTATAATTAGATGACAACTAATATCACAACTTGTCACTATACTTCCAAAACTTAATCACTCCAACATAAACATTATGGTAGTTGTGGCTATACAATTACATGTTGATTCAACCTCATAGTGAGCTCCTCACAATCTACTAATTCCTTTGTCACTCCTTTGACACTTCTTTGTCATCAATGACAACATATGATCAACAAATTTTAAGTTTAAAAATTTATATCTAAATAGCACAATACTATACCATTTCCTTTTGTTTTGTTTCCCATATTCTCGTCCTTATTCCATCAAGAAAAATAACCCAAATTGGAGAGTATAAGAAGTATAAACATTAATACATTGAGGACATAAATATCAGAAGAGTCTTGACCACCAATATCTAAGTGTGAGGTTTTATCTTTTTTTCTTTATGTCGTTAAATGGTTTACTTTTAAAATATTGAACTAAAGTAAAACATTCAATAGTTTAGGCTATCTTCGCCATGCCTAGATCTTTGGAATTCTATCATTAATATCATGGATTAGTACTAGTTAGAAAGGATTGAAATTATCTTTTTTTTTTTTAATAAAAGGTATATAGCTTGAAGTTGTATTAATAAAAAAAAGGGATACATGAGATAAGCTTGAACAAGAAGATCCATAGGATAATGAGAGAACAAACATCAAAATCCGAGAAAAAAGTCCCTTGTAAAAGCATCAAGATCCCAATCAAAATAGACCCGGTAAAAGACTCAAAACATATCGTTTGCAAGGTTTAATATGAGTGGAGAACATCCACATGTTTAGAGATGGATCCCATCGAGAAGCTGACCCAAAAGAAAGCCGAGGAACAAATATTGAGAACTAGAAAACAAGAGTCCAAAATATACTAGAAAACCTTCATCCTCCAAATAAAATTCAACAAATCAGAGGCAATAATGAATATGGTCTATTAAACCCGCTTTGGAGTGGATTTGCCAAGTTTTTTGAAGGATTGCTAAGTGAATAATTTTTCTGAAGAAGAGTTTTGTGTGGAAATCGTTAAACGTATATGGAAGTATACCCATGTACCACCCACACATCCTTACAAATCTCATTCAGCATAATCTATCTTCTCCATTATGGCCCGATTAGCCATCTCATCTGCTACCCCATTTGCCTCCCAAAGGAATGTCCAACTTGAAACTGATAGCCTTTTGCAAAAAATAATTCAATTTCCAGTTTTAAGTAAAAGATTCGGATAGGGCATTGATCACATTCATTGAATCTCCCTCTGTGAAAATATTCCAATTGCCTATTTAAAGTAAAGGATTTACATTATCTTTTTTTATATTAGATTGTGTATTTTAGTTTTAGTTTAGAATAATAATTTCCAATCCATTACATAAATCCCTTGTTAATAGGACTGATGAGACAATTTTATAGTTCCGTTTTCTAAGGATTTATTATGTCATTTATGATAATACTTTAGATTTTGATACTATGATGTCACTATTCACTATACTATTTCCTTAAAAACTATTACCTTTTGTTTCCTAAGTTTAACCTTGAAACAATTCATGATAGTAATATGCTATGTAATTATTTGTTAAATGTGCATGTGTTGAAAAGAATGTCATTTCAAGATGATTTGGGAAATGTGGTTGTTTGTTTGTGCTAATGTGTTTTGCAACTCTGTACTAAGAAAGTGGTGTTATGACAAAGCTTGCAACAAGGAGTAGGGACTCTTACCAGCTGGTCGGTTGTTGAAGAAGTCAAGAAGTAACCAACACAGAGGAGCTTTCCCTACATAATGTTGCAACTACCTTTTAACTAATTATGTTTAATCAGTTGAGTCTATTTAGGGGCATGCTGCACTATATCTCCATTGAGGAAGTGCTATTTGACTTGTCTAAGTGCATGCATGAGCTTTCCTTTCCTCTTTCTATGCTTTCAATAAATGGCACCCTCCTTATGTTGTGGAGTTGGTCGCCCAATTAGTTAGGATTAGTTGGTATTTCTTCTTCTATAAATAATGATTTAGATGATCTCTTGTAGAGGCTGAATATTTTGATGTTGTAAGTTTACTTTCAATTTTCGAATACAGTTTAAGATCATGCTATCATATCTTGTGTACTATTTTTATGAATAAAACAATATTCTGAGTTTCGAACACTTGTGTTAATCTTGGAAGTCTCACTCAAGGGGGGCCACTTAGTGAGAAATTTGTTCAGTTAACTTAGTCGTTATTCTTCATTTAGTAGCTAGCACCGTTCTAGCAGTTGACTGTTACTGCAACCACTGAACTTTGTTATGTGTTTGTTCCTGCAGCCAAAGAGAGCAAAATAGTTTCCTATATGTTTGTTTGGAATTTCATTCCCGTAGTTTATGTGAATTTAAGATTTGCATCTTCAGATTAGTTATTAATCTAAATTTAGTTTCCTCCATTAGTTATTTGCATCATTTCAATTCCAGCATTGTTCTTTGCTTAAGTTATGATGTCCATAATAGAGTCTTAGTGCACATATAGTGTTGACCCATTTCAAGTTCACATCCCTGGGTTGATAAGTTAAATGAACCTTCATAGTGAGTCTGATAGCTACTTAGTATAGATGTGTAATCTCTGAGTTATAGCTTTAAGGGCTTAGCTATTAAACCATTAAAGGAGGCTAACATTTTTAGCGCCATTTTCGGGGATAGTGTCAAACTAAGTTCTTTAGGGTCATTTTTAGTTTATTCTTGTTTAAATACTTCTGCTAGTTTCTCTTATAATATTCTCTCATTTGAATAAGTTATGCCCATAATTCTTTCACCATTTTTTGTGTGGAATTGGCTGATAATGAGTTGATCCTATATGCATAGAAGAAGAAATGCTTTTGGGAGATTTATTCCTAACGACCCTTATCTTAACAATCATTTTGAGGAAGCCTACAATCAACCCGAAGAAGAAGACCGAGAGATAAATCCTTTTGGTTGATATATTTGCCAACTTTAATAATCCAGAAAATCTAGTTGACCAAGAACCTATTGATAATTGATTTTTCTTGATACTTCATCAAGCAAGAATGGTTGCTGCTGCACAAAATCAGCCTAACCAAACCACCTTTAAATTTCCCATCACTAACCAGCATGATAATAATAATCTCAAGAATTTCACTGCTTCGGTCCTCCCTAAGCTCTATAGACTTGTAACAGAGGACCTAGATACATTTTTGTTTGAATTTGACATCCTTTGTAGAAGCTATGACTACACCACTGATGCTCATAGACTCAAGTTGTTACCTGGTACTTTTAAGGAAGTGCATCCTTAAGATGGTTTATAAGCTTGGGGAGAGATGTTGTCAATAGTTGAGATGTCATGAAAATAAAATTTCTTGAGAAGTACAAAGAATACTGTAGAAGTGGTACAATCAAGGTGGATGACATCTTTAGGATGCAACAAAGGGAAGATGAAAATTTGGAGGATTACATTTGAAGGTTCTTGTTCTACCTGCATAAATCCTTAGACCCGTTGGTCTCAAAAATGAGCAAACCAAGTTCACCTACAAACTATCTATGAGAAATCCAATCTGAATCAATGAAAAAGCTTCAGGGCTTGGAAAACATCAACATAGGATCCTAATGATCCTCCTACATTTCAAGTTCTGCAAGACCTAGGGGGGACACCCTTTGATGCATAGAATACAACCAGTTAGAGACATATGGCATCAACAAAAGTAGATAAATCTCACAAGGCTCAACAACAAGAAGGTTACTGTAGATGGGATAGCTCTACATTGACATCTCAACAAGATTGGATCATGAGATAGATGAAACAAACTAAAACTACAAACATAAAAGCAAGTGGATACTTGATATTTAAAATCTCTTAGAATCCCCAGAATCTGCAAGACTAGTGCCTTATCCAAGGGCATGGAGTCATACATCAAACTGAAAATGAAAACCTCTATTGCAAATCCAATTTATTAAGATAGATATCCCCGTATTAATGCCTGACATCAATACATTCTAAACTCAAAAAGAGGATCATACATATCTAGACATCATCTTGAATCCAAAATGATTACTCGTAGAATTTAAACTCTTCCTCTAAGAGTACCTAAAAACAACCATTACACTCTCACTGTGAGAGGACAAACCCAAACTCCCTTGAAGATTGGATTCATTGAAAATAAGAAAAGGCCTAAAGACAATCCAATAAACTGTATATATGCCTTACATATATGTGACCTGCAAGAGAAAACATCTATAGCAAGATGATACTCTATTACTTGAAAATGGACATTGTATTACAAATTTGGCAAAAGCTCAGATTTGGAAACCGAGATTGTGGAGCCTTGCTCATAAAACTTTGGAACCTCTACAAAATGGGAAGAATCTTGAATAAAAAGGAAATGAAGGACATAATCATATTTCATTCTCTGACAACGACAACCACCCTATCTTTCAGCATTAACTGATTCACACAACTTGCCATGCAGAACATCCAATTTCTCAGACTGAAAAATCTAATCTGAGATCCTGAGGCAACTACCCCATAAATACATGTCGTGGGTACACTTGACTACAAAATCAGATACCTCAGATTGAGATCTTTCCAACGATATATAACACTTATATATCGGGCAAAAAATAATCCCTTAGGCTCATTAATCCCTCTGTAGGTCAGCAGTTTAATTTTTTGCCTATTTACCACAGTCAGAAATCATATTTAAATCTTTGAATATTGCCGCGCAAATCTCTGCCATGCATCTCCACCACGTGGCACCACCTAGTTCATTCTGGGGCCCATATCCTGCCACCTCAGCATCACTTGGGTTCACCGCCGGAATGAAACCCTTTGTTTCTTCCTTGGCTCTTCTTTTCTTTATTTTCTCCAGACTATTTTCTTTCTCTATCGAGCCCCAGCGCTCAATCGCCAAGTCACGGCCTTTGGCCTTCGAACATCTTTTCATCGCAACTTGGCAACAACCGTTGATCTTCCTTAACTTGCCCAACAGTTACCTTGCCTGAGTGGCTCCCTCTATCAATTTCTCTTATGATGGGCCCAACACGTGTCACATCATGATTTGTCTTTGGATCCATCTAGACTCCACTTGGACTTGCTACCTGGTCAGTCGCTATGTTGCTTGTCATAACCATCGGGCACCTTCACATGGCAGTATAGCAACTGTCGTAGATCTTCCATCAAGTTGATCGATGCTTAATGCATGGGCTGCTTTCCTTTTACCGCACATGCCTTGTCGCCAAGTCGCATGGGATATTTGGTGAGCACTTTCGTATAGCAACATAGTGACAACCATTAGATCACCTTGCCTGACCATTGATCTTCTCAATTTGCTCAACCGTTAGCTTATCTGAATGGCTCTCGTTTATGCCATGGTGTTACCACTTGGCATCTTTGGATTCACTCTGAGATCTACCTAGACTCCACCTATCTAGTCAAGCCTACCACTTGTCAACCTCTAGTTCATCACTTGACCCACTTGGACCACCAAGTCATCTCCACCGGACCCAACACCTCACCTTGGTCTATCAACATTAGTCTTTTGGTGGAAATCTATCTTTGACTAGCCATTCTCATGTCTTATCGAAACCCAATTTTCATCAATGCCTTCAGTTTTCGATGGAACCGGTTGATACTTCTTCGATGTGCCCTTGTCGATGGATCCGATCACTCGGTGAACTGTTTTGCATTTTATCGAAACCCTAGTTTCATCGACACCATTCTATGTCAATGAAACTGAGCCTTCGGTGAGTCTGCTTGGAGAGCCATCAAAACCACAGTATACTCGACATCCATCACCGTTTGATCCTCCTATCCGTCATCCTTAACCATTGTCTGACTGTCGATCATAGCTCACCGCTAGCGGTTTATCGCCAAGTCGCAACCTTTAACTCTCAAGCACCTCCATCATGCGGCATAGCGACAACTGCCCGATCGTGTACAACTTGCTCACTGGTTAATTCCCCTTTTACTGCAAAATTTGGCCGGACCCACCATTGAGTCCGCCTCCTCACCCTAGGCCCACGAGCGATGATAATGAACCTTGAACCACTTGAAATTGAAACGATTGAACCACTAAACACTTTGAACCATTTGAACCACTGAACCGGTTCAAAGTTCAAGTTCAAATTGCATGTCCCCTTTCTTGCAAAATTAGGCTATTCTGAGATGTGCACACATGCGAGGGCCCACCGACTCCTTAATCGACCACTTGCCAAAATCCCTTAAGCCTTGACACTTGATATACATGGGGCTTTGCATTTAAATATTGAAATACTCCTGCCTGCAGCCAATCTGGGACAAAAAGCTCTTCACCATGCTTGGGCTGCTTTCATCTGGTATCGGAGTAGCCTGAAACTACTCGCCCCGACACCCGATAACAACCACTTGCGCCCATGCTTGCTCATCGGGACACTGGTATAGCCCAGAACTACTCGCCCGGATACCCAATAACAAACTCCAGTCTGTTCCACACTCTAGGGACCTCATCAGGGTAGGTTATGTCGATCGGCTAAAATTCAAAAACTGCCAGAAACATGCCAGGATGAATTGCAGATGTAAAAGTTTTGAAATGGGGCTTCCAAATATACTCAAATTTTAATGAGTCCCAATAGTGGCTTTGATTGGGGATGGTTGATTGCAAGATCAACACAAGAATTCAGAATCTTTGGCAGAGCAGACCACTAAAAAATAGGACACATCTTCCTTTAAATTCTTGAATGAGCTCCACTCTCCAAAACAGGGGTTCCTTATTTCGACCCAAACAACAGGGCCCTTATTGAAAACCACACAACTGAAAACAAAGCAACTGTACAAAGAACTTATTTACATATGGCCCCAAGCCATCAAAATTGGAATCAATACTTACCTTTGTCAAAGACATGATTCTCATTTCCATGAATCAAGGGTAAGCTGAAAGTTTCATTTACATTTGCCTGATCACAAACTCTGTAGCTTCTCATCAGCTCATCACATAAAAGATAATCAGCACGCTGGTAATCATTCAATCTTTGAAAAATAGATCTCACTTCAAAATGTTGACCATCAAATGACACATAACTGTCACATTGTGTACAATTATCTCCCAACTGAGAAGAAAAGTAACCCTACTCCATCTAATCACTTGGAACATCTGGCACATGCTGATTGCTAGTTTGAAAAAATGGAAAACACTCATCCATAATACAGGCTTGCAAACTAGAGAGGAACATTTCCTCATAAAATGATTGCAACCTAGCATGCTAATCATAGCTTATATCAACCTTTTGCAGACATGAAAATGCATGATCACCTATCAATGGTTCATTTACCAATTGCAAATCTGGAAATATTACCTCAGATTTGACATTCTCTTTAAAACAAAGATCCACACAATGCATGTCAAATTCTGATTTCATATCAACATATGAATCCACATCATCATATTTATCAACCTTATATGCATTTTCATCTTGTCCATTATTCAAATCAATTGTAGGGAAAGAAATATCATATGTATCATACCTCATACCGCCAAGAACATCATCAGTATCAAAACATATACTGATTGGGTATGAGGGACTGGGGACATTTCTGGATGTATACCTCTTAAGATCAGCAACTAAGAGTTATAAGATTTGTTCACTACTTAGTGAACCTTCTCCTTCATTTTCATTTTTCTTGGCTTCATCTTCTGTGCTGTGAACATTGTCCCAATCTAATGCAGGCATTAAATCTGTAGTGCCCATGTCTTCATGCACATTTGTTTTATCATTACAACAACTTGCATCTCCATCATGAGCTTTATCATGCTGATCATAAAGTGTTGCTATATGTTGCAACATGATTTCATATCCTTTGTTGCAAACACTTTGTGGATTGATATTAACAGCAAGGTGATCTATATCATTCCAATCTGAAACCTCAACAAGCTCAAGACTATTTGAGCAATAACTTGTACTTTCACAATTTTCTTCTTGCTCTGAATACACATCTGCACTGTCATGCTGAGAATAAGAGTCATCTTCAACATCATAAGAGGTACATCCACTCACAGATTCATCTCCATCACTGTAATAAAAACTATGTGCATTTTCAGATCTGGTCATTTCTATCTCATTTATCCATTCTTTAATACTGCAACATTTTCTTCCCTCAATGTTGGAGACCAACTAACTGAGTCAGGCTCATCAAGCTCTAAAAATAATTCAATCCAAATTGACTCATGGGTCTAACATCAACTGTGTTATCACTGTTTAAGAAATGGGTTTTTTGTTCCCATAATTGGCTAAGTTTTTTAAATTTTGAGTCAGACACACTATCATCTGCTTCAAGTCTGTGTTAGGTCTTAAGGGTTTAGGGTTTTAATTTTAAATCGCTCAATGTCTAATCAAAAACCCTCTAGTTTCTATTCTTGTGTTACTTTATCCACATAAGTAGTGGGTCTTGGGGTCATATGAGGTGTCCCCCCCTTGTCATTTGCCTAGGCGGTTGTCGAATTAATCGTAAAAATTAATGCCTTATGTCTTTTCTTCCTAATGATGTCGGGCCCAGTAAGTTGCACACAACTCTCAAATGGATCTATGGTTTTCACTATTTCGTTAGGCAAAGTTGCGCGTGGTTTAAGATTCACGAAATGGCAAAAGGGAAAAGCGTGTTCAATGGTGCGCATTTGGTCTAGTTTAAAAGGGCTCCATCTTGTTCAAGATCTAATGGCTAGCGTTAGTTCGCAGCCGAAACTTCCAAGTGAAATACCTTTCGCAAAATGGCAAAAAGGTTTGGCAGAACCCTACAGCGAAGACTTTTCAAATGGCTAAAAGGTGATCAGGTTTAAGAGAGATCGACGGTTTGCGCTGTTTCGTGGCTGGTAGATGCTCGAAGGTTATGCCCTGCGAAATAGCGAAAAGGTTTTTCAGTCCACAAAAAGGGAGTTTTTATAAGAGCATAATAGATGCGCAAGTCTCATTTGATCTGATGGTTAGCACAGCTTCGCAAGAGGAAGATGCTCGATAGTTAGCTTTCGCGAAGTAGCAAAATGACATGGCAATCCAAGCAAGCAGTCTAGTTGGTAAAGATGGCGAGTAAGATGATGGCATGTAGCAGAAGGTCAAAATAGTCAGCAAGTCGGATCTAAGGATTAAAAAGTGGGTCCCAGAGGTGAGTCATGCCGCGGGATAAGAAGTGACTTGGTAGATACAGGTGGCAAGGATGAGGTGGAATCCGATGTTTTCTCTCAGCAAATGAAAGGTTGACATGTAAGTTCAAAAGTGACTAGATGCCAGGTGGATGGAGTTTAGTCAGAGGGCCCACGTCTACCGAATTCAGTTAAGTTGTTAAGCATCGAGCAAGTTAAGTATAATCTAATGGTCCGCATGAGTTCACGAAGGTAAAGTTCTCGTGTTTTAAAACTAGCGAAACAACAAAAAGGTTTTGGGGCCTCAAAGATAGATAAAACATGAAGTTAAATAGGGATCAACTCTGATTCAATCCAAGGGCTTGCGTTGTTTCACAACTGTGAACCAACCGAGGGATATGCTTCGTGAAGTAGCGAAAGGAAGAGAAGGTTCATCCAAGTGTAATGTTAGATGGTGACGTGTCGATTGACATGTGGTTTCAGAAGAAATTGAGGGCCCGCCAAGGTGTAACCAGAGGTTATAAGGGAAAGACACGTGGCTGACTTTGAACTAAACTCGAAGAGTTTTTCAAAGCTAATGGTTGGGTGCCACGTGGTATTCAGTAACCAGTGAAAGAGTTGCATAAGTGAAGCAAGCATAAAGGTCTCCCTTAAAGGATGATCATCTCTGATTTGATCCAACGCTTCGCGTTGTTTCGTGGCCCAAAGTTGAAAACGGTTTAATCTATGCGAAATAGCGAAAGATCGTTAGCCGTCAAGATAGAGGCACGGTTAATGAAGAAGCTAAGGGTCCCGGTAAGAGTTAAACACCAAGCAGTTAAAGTTCCATCTAATGCTTGGTGCAGCTTTGCGAAAGAAAAGTGCTTGGAGGATAAAGCCCACGAAATGGCGAAAAGGAGGTAGGTCTCGGTGCTAAGGCAAAGTTGTTAAGTCAGTGTAAAGACCGATCAAGTTTCATTTGATCGGACGGTTGGTGTGATTTCATTTAACGAAATTGCTCAAAGTTTATGCTCTGTGAAACAGCGAAAAGGAAAAATGTGCAAGCATGTTGTGACCCATTGGAGCGAAAATTTCAAATTCTCTCATGAATTCAATTCTGAAGGGATGGCCGAAGCATGTGGTATCAATGTCGTAGTTAAGAGCCTGAGTACCATATATGATTTCATATCAATCGGATGAAGGTATCATTCTAAAGAATTGTTGTAGAGAAAGCGGTTGCAGAGCTATTTTCTTCAAATATAGAGCAAATTCATTCAGTCGCAGAGCAGATTCCTTCAAGCTAAAAATAGGTTTTCTTGTACTCTTGTGTGGCAATTTCTTAGCAGTGTGTTTTAATTGAGGTCTTGATTTGTCACAGAACCAGTTGGGGGTAATAGTTAAATTGCTTGCATATTTTAAGATGGCACCTAAGAGAGAATTTTCAGGAAAAGTTAATTACCAGGAAAGGGCCATTTGTGATGATTTTCTTGAACAGTTGACATTGTCAACTAATCAGGCATCAAAGGTGAAAGAATTAGTACCAAGAGCTCCTCATTTGAAAATAGGAGAGGGGTTATATGATAAGGGTAACTGGTTGAGAGACCCACGGGTTGGGTTGTTTGGGTTGGGGTTGTTCAAAGTCGGATTTGGCATGAGAAATTCCCTAGCCCCGTAGAATAGCATCTGGGAGTTAGATGTGGGAAAATTGGTAGTTCCACGAGTATTCATGGATATGGATCTCCTGACTCAGATTGCACATAATTATGATCTAGTCACAAGGAGCATTAGGGATATAAATGGGAAAGCCCTCATTGAAATAAATAATGAGGAATTCAGAAGTGCTTTTGGGTTTAATGAGTTTACTAATTTTCTAGAACCTATTAATTTCAAATCATTAGCTCAAGTATATAGTGCATAGAGGAATCACCTTAGAAATGGGCCTCTTAAGGAATTCTTTGTGAAGATAGGTGGGTTGACAGTTGTAGGACCCAACACTGAAGAGCCCTTCTCATTGAATCTGTTTACCCTTAGGGCTAAGGGATTGTATTGGTCACTTTGCCAGATTTTAGGAGAGGATGCTGAGGCAAATATGCCCAATCATTACATGCTAATGATTGCTCAGATTTTGAATCCTTCTCTTGCAGTAACCTTCGATTATGCTTCCTTTCTTACTGATGCTATCCATGAAGGATTGATAGGAATAAAGAATGGGAAGGTTGATAGGCCTTTTAGATGGTATTCCCTCCTCATGCATATATTTTTATTCAAAGGTGGTGATTATTTTGCAAGTGGAATGGATCTTGTAAAAGAGAAAGATGGAGAAAAGATTCCAGTGCAATTATGGAGTACAGTGCTGTCATGGGACAGAGTTGATGCTAGTTTCTTAAAGTTTGATAAATGTTTTGCATCAAAGATTAGGACTCTCCTCTATTCAGAAAATCCAAGAGTCCCCAAGGTTCTTTTGGAATTTATTAGACCAAAATAATTTGCAGAAAGTATAAAAATTGTCCATAATTGGGGTGATATTTACTTATACCCTGTCTCCAAAGTTTTCAAAGTATTTGGTTTCAGAGGCACAAAATTTTTATTGCCCTATTAGGTCCCTCTCAAAGTGGGAACTGCAGAAATCCTTAGACAAATTGGTAGTGTGCAAGAGGCATAGCTAACAGGCAAGGGTAAAGGGACTATTTTCCCTATAGTTACTATAGCCCACCAATTTGTAATAACCAAGGGAGGTTGGAATTTTTTTGAGGACTTTCTTAAACCTTATCATTTGTCAACTACAGTGTCCAGATGTGTCAATCCTAAAGATTTCTTCAATGGCATGTTTAGAAAGAGGGCAATATGCAGAGGTAGACCCCATCAATTCTAGTTTCTCGAAGACCTAATTAGAAACAAGTTTGATCTAGATGAGCAGGAACTGAGGAAGGAAAAGTGGGTGGCTTATAAAAAGGCCTTAGACTTTGTACATCAGTTTGATACCAGTTATGACCCATTGTCTAGCTTTCACCCTTTTGAGGAGAAAATAAAGTTCCTAATTCTCTGCTTTGAGGATGTAATGCAGACTTTGAAAGAAAAGAGGGAGGCTTTAATTAAAAACAACCTTGAAAAAGCAAGAATGGTTCTAAGTAGGTCTTCCTCCACTAGAGCAATCCCTCCTGGTGACTATACGTTGCACAAGAAGTCTAATTATAGTGTGTTGATGCCTACAACAGGGAAGCCCTCTACCTCTAAAGGAAAGAGGAAGATACAAGATGTCTCTGACATCCAAGATAGCCCAAAGAAGCAAAGAGTGGGAAAAGAAATACAATCTGATACACCCTTGTGCTTTCCATCTCAATCCCCTATTCACATAGGAGATGAACAGGCAGCAGCTGAATAACTGATACAGTTAGGCAGTCTAGGTGAAATAGCTTACACATATGATAAAGTAGAAGAGAGAATGCCAGAAGAGCCCCTTGCTGCTGAGATGAACATCACTACCAATGAGTTTAAGGGCCAAGAGTGGGATCCTGAGATCAAGCAGGCCAGTGAGGACTTCTTGGCTGACAACAATTTTGTTACATCAGGAGCATTCATGCAATTTCTGTGGAAACAGAACATTGACAAATACAATGCAAGGTGTGAAAAGAGAAAAGGTGAGTAGCCTCTTAAAGATCCATCTGTGGTTGAGGAGGAAATAAAGCAAGAAATGATAGATGATTTTAAGACCATCACTCCTGAGCAAGGAAGAGATATGGTGACACAAGCTAGAGTACTCATTCTCCCTGAGTGGGACATAGTAGATGCCTTGGTATTGGAGGCAGTGAGAAAAGAAACCAAACCCATGGAGGGAGTTACTTTTAGCAAAGATAATGCTACACTAGTCATGTGGTCTCTTAAGAGAGATGAGAATAAGAGAAGTAAGGACACCCTAGGGTCAAGTTACCTTGGTGGAATGATAGTAAAAAAAGTGCAAAAGATAGGGGTAGTGGAAGTTGCTAGCACTGTGCTAGAAACTGCAAAGTTTAGTGTTGCAGTATAGCAGAAAGGGAGGCTAAGGAAAAGGCAGACCTCCAAGTTAAGTTGGAGACAATTTTGAAAGCTTACAACAGTGCTAAGGAAGAGGTAAGGGGTAAAGATAGCATCATTGCTAAGCTGCAAAGCCAGTTGACAGGACAATACCATCAAGGTGAGTCTTCAACACTGATGATCTCCTCTTCTCCTGCAAGACCTCCACCTACAAGCCCCATTATTGAGTTCCCACTATCTCCAGCATCTCCTAGTTCTCAAATGGTTGAAATCACTCCCCAAGAATTGGAGAATTTAAAATAGGCTCAGGCCTTGTATGCAAAGAAGTATGAAGAAAGAGTAAGGGCTACCATTTCAAGTTTTGCAGACACTATGGGCGCCTCACTATTGTATAACAACATAAGCAAGATTTTGGATATGTGGAATGAGCTTAATGGAGACAAGGCCATTTTGATGCCTATTTTTGATAGGAGGAAGCCTAGAGAGCAGGATTTGGAGCCTATTTGTGTATCTTATGATCAAGCAGGGGTTGATCCTATCATCAAATCCACTTGTGACACCACCAAGGACCTAGTAAAATTGGCAGAAGGGGTGGACAATGCTGACAGGAAGATCAACTTGTACCAAAAGGAGCACACTGATCAGGTTTTTGAATTGATTCCAGGAGTTTTTGTCAGCCCAAATCAATTGAAGGACAAACAAGTGTGGCTTAAGGAATTAGAGGCCAGATTGGTAGCTAGAATAAAAGGAATTGTTGACTTAGATGATGCTTCCTTTTTTGTTGTAACAATTCAGGAGATAGAGAGAATCAAATCTCATTATGGTTTTCTCAATTCAGAGGTTAACAGGATGAGAAATTCCTGGAAAAGGTTAACCAAGGCAAAGGCAAAAGTGATTAACTTCACGTGGCCAAATGATGATGTGTACAATGAGTGGACAAGAAAATATGCCATTTAGGATGCAGAACAGTTAGAAGAGTTTGCAACGGGACAACATGTAGAAGAAGCCGAAGAGGTTGAAAAAAACTTGTAACTGTTTTGGTAAAAGATCTTTGTAACTTCTTCTTGAGAAGCAATAATTATAACAAATTCTCCTAGGAAAGTCCGAAACTATGTGCATCCATATTGTTATAAATGGATACTAGGACTAGTAGAAACATGATCACAAAGAATTGTAAGAAAACGCTGCAGAAATTTATCTGAGTTTTTCCAAGTTTTAATGGAGAATATTCGAAGGTTTCTTGTAATACTTTTTTGAAGAAAATATCAATGTACAGACCATTGGTTTTGAGTAAAAACTTTTTGTTCTCTTCAAATGTGTTTGCAAGTGTTTACTGTTTCATTCTAAATAATCCAAGGTTATTTTGTTTGAATAGGGGTTGTAAGGCAATCTTCAGTAGATATGTTTCTTAGCTTTTCTCTGCAGGAGTGGAAGTAAGTTCTCTGCAGGATACTTTGAATCTTGATGAGCATAGTTTGATGTGGTATGAATAAATTCTTATGTGTGTCAGACATATATAGGGATAAACAGAAGCTAGAGTAATGGGATATGTATTGATATTTGACTGAGAGAGTATTGTTTGAACTTAGATGACTTTGTGACTTTGGATAAGGCACTGGTATAGATCGAAGTTGTCTATTACATATTTTGTAGGTCAAATACTAAATATGAGTACAATTTTCATTCCTTTGTTTCAGTAAGTTTTAAGGTGATTAGATCCATTGGTTTTCTGGACTGGTTTGCTGTGGATTTATCTTTTAAAAGTGTGAATTTAGTTCACAAAGGTTTACCTGCCTGGACTTAGAGTAGGTCTAAAGTGTAGAAGGTTAAATCAAACCTTGTCATATGTTGTCCTGGAAGTTTCCTTCTCTTTAATATCTCTTCTGCACAGAGTTATCATATTATTGTAAGGATGTTGAAGTGAATCAGATTTTGAAGACAACAAACTGGAATCTCATTCAATGCAGCAATAAATATTTCATAAAAAACATATGATGATTCTACCTTTCTCTTCCCTACTTTCCTTCTTAAAAACAAGATGCACCTATCTTCGATCTTTTTAAGACATATTTCAATCTCTCTATCAATGTCATTCAAATTTGACAAAGAAATTTCAAATCTAGGAACCACATCTAGATCCATCAAATTTGTAACATCTATTGAACCATTACCATGACAATGCATCTTTTTGTTTTACTCTCTTTTCAAAACACATGCAGTCATAATTCTTACAACCACATGCTTCTCCCATCACTAACTGAAACTTTTAATAACAAGAAGTATGTAACCTTAGAACCAATACTCCTTTTCCTGGTGACTTGCTTCACTTATAAGGAACAAAATGTATCTCATGAATGGAAAATAAATGGGTATAGTTGTTGTTGTTGTTCACTTCACTTCTGGCTGAAAATTTGAAGAAAACCTCCAAACCTCAGGTTTGTTCATAAAGTCTCCACCTCCTCGAAGAGGGATAAAATTTCAACCATTGATCTTCACTCTAAAACAACTTTAGATTTCTGGGTCTCACACAGTAGATTCACATAGTATTCTTTGTTTATTTCTTAGCAACAAAAACCTTCTAGGATACATACTTGACAAAATTTTTTACATCATTCTCCCCACTAGAGTCACCATTTTGTTTGTCTCAAAACTGAGCAAACCAAGTTCACCTACAAACTATCTATGAGAAATCCAATCTGAATTAATGAAAAATCTTCAAGGCTTGGACAACATCAACATAGGATCCTAATGATCCTCCTACACTTCAGGTTCTGCAAGACCTAGGGGGGACACCCTTTGATGCATAGAATACAACCAGTTAGAGACATATGGCATCAACAAAAGAAGATAAATCTCACAGGGCTCAACAACAAGGAGGTTATTGTAGATGGGTTAGATTTGCATTTACATCTCAACAAGATTTGAGCATAAGATAGATGGAACAAACTAAAAATACAAACATAAAAGAAAGTGGATACTTGATATTTAAAATCTTTGAGAATCCCCAGAATCTGCAAAACCAGTGCTTTATCCAAGGGCATGGAGTCATACATCAAACTAAAAATGAAAACCTCTATTGTAAATCCAATTTATTAAGAAAAATATCCCCATATTAATGCCTGACATTAATACATTCTAAACTCAAACAGAGGATCATACATATCTAGACATCATCTTGAATCCAAAATCATTGCTCATAGAATTTAAACTCTTCCTTGAAGAGTAGCTAAAAATAGCCATTACACTCTCACAGTGAGAGGACAAACCCAAACTCCCTTGAAGACTGGATTCATTAAAAATAAGAAAAGGCCTAGAGACAATCCAATAAACTGTATATATGCCTTACATATATTTGACCTGCAACAGAAAACATCTATAGCAAGAAGATACTCTATTACATGAAAAGGGACACTGTATTTCAACTTTGGCAAAAGCTCAGAATTGGAAACTAGGATTATGGAGCCTTGTTCACAAAAATATGGAACCTCTACAAAATGGGAAGACTCTCGAATAAGAAGGAAAGGGAAGATAGAATCAAATTTCATTCTTAGACAATGACAACCACCCTATCTTTCAGCATTAACTAATTCACACAACTTTCCCTACATAACATATAATTTCTCTGACTGAAAAATCCAATCCGAGATCCTGAGGAAACTAGCTTATAAATACATGTTGTGGGTTACACTTGACTACAAAATCAAATACATCGGATCAAGAGATTTCCAACGACATATAACACTTATATATCGGGCAAAAAATAATCCCTTAGGTGCATTAATCCCTTTGCAGGTGAGTCGTTTAATTTTCTGCCTATTCACCACAGTCAGAAATCATATTTAAATCTTTGAATATTGCTGCCCAGATCTCTGCAATGTATCTCCGTCACGTGGCACCATCTGGTTCATTAGAGGGGCCCATATCCTACCACCTCAACACCTCCTAGGTTCACTACTAGAATGAAATCCTTTGTTTCTTCCTTGGCTCTTCTTTTCTTTATTTTCTCTGGACTGTTTTCTTTCTCTATTGGGCCCCACCGCTTGGTCACCAAGTCGTGGCCTTTGGCCTTCGAACATCTTTCCATCATGACTTGGCGACAACTGTTGATCTTCCTTAACTTGCCCGGTCATTACCTCGCCTAAGCGGCTCCCTCTATCACTTTCTCTTTTGATGGGCCCGACACATGTCACAACATGATTTATCTTTGGATCCATCTAGACACCACTTGGTCTTGCCACCTGGTCAATCTCTATGTCACGTGTGATAACCATCGGGCACCTTCACATGGCAGTATAGCGACTACCATAGATTTTCCCTCAAGCTTCTCAATCCTTAATGCTTGGGCTACTTTTCTTTTAGCGCATGTGCCTTGTCACCAAGTCCCATGGGATATTTGGCAAGCACTTTTGCATAGCAACATGGCGACAACCGTTAGATCATCTCACCCAACCATTGATCTTCTCAACTTGCTTGACCATTAGCTTCTTTGAATGGCTCTTGTTTATGCCATGGTGTCACTACTTGGCATCTCTGGATTCTCTCTGAGATCTACCTGGACTCCACCTGTCTAGTCAGGCCTACCACTTGTCAACCTCTGGTTCATCACTTGACCCACAAGGACTACCAAGTCATCTCCACCGAACCCACCACCTCACCTTGGTCTGTCAGCATTAGTCTTTTGGTGGAAATCTGCCTTCAACTAGTTGTTCTCATGTCCTATTGAAACCCCATTTTCATCGATGTCTTCAGTTTTTTATGGGACCGGTTGATACTTCTTCGATTTGCCCTTGTCAATGGATCCGAGCACTCGATGAACTTTTTTCATGTTTTATCGAAACCCTAGTTTCATTGACACCATTCTATGTTGATAGAATTGAGCCTTTGGTGAGTCCACTTAGAGAGCCATCAAAATCACAGTCTACTCGACATCCATCACCATTGGATCCTCCTAAGTGTCAGCCTTAACCGTTGTTTGACTGTTGACCATAGCTCACCGCTAGCAGTTTGTCGCCAAGTCGTAGCCTTTAACTCTCGAGAACCACCATCATGTGGTCTAGCGACAACCGCCCGATCGTGTGCAACTTTCTCATTGGTTAATTCCCCTTTTGCTGCAAAATTTGGTCGGACCCACCATTAAGTCTGCCTCTTCACTCGTGGCCCACGAGCAATGACAATGAACCTTGAACCAGTTGAACTTGAACCAGTTGAACCACTGAACACTTTGAACCATTTGAACCACTGAACTAGTTGAAAGTTCAAGTTCAAAGCTCATCTCCCCTTTCTTGCAAAATTAGGTCGTTCTGAGATGTGCGCATGTGCGAGGGCCCGCCAACTCCTTAATTGGCCACTTGCCAAAAGCCCTTAGGCCTTGACACTTGATATACGTGGGGCTTTGCATTTAAATATTGAAATACTCCTCCCTACGGTCAATGTGGGACAAAAAGCCCTTCACCATGCCTAAGCCGCTTTCATTTGGTATCGGAGTAGCCTAAAACTACTCGCCCTGACACTTGATAACACCCACTTGCGCCCACCCTTGCACATCGAGACACCGATATAGCCCAAAAATACTCGCCCGGATACTCGATAACAAACTCTGGTCTATTCCACACTCCAGGGACCTCATCGGGGTAGGTTATGCCAATTGGCTAAAAACAACTACCAGAAACACGCTAGGATGAATTGCAGATGTAAATTTTTTGAAATGGGGCTCCCAAATATAGTCAAATTTTAATGAGTCCCAACAAGACCATACTCTTAACCAAGAATCTCAAAAGTTTCTTTTCCTCAAGGGAATTAGTGAAATTTATATTGATTCCGTGGATCTAATAGGAGGAGACATTTCTCAAGTTCCTTGGGATGACATTAAGAAGATATGCCAAAACTACTTCTGAGCAACTGTCAAGAAAGGAAGAGGTTACCAAATGGGAAAATAATCTGCTAATGGGGTCTCAAGGATGGATATTACTAATTTTCTTTCAAATTTCAAGAAGGATATCATAAATAATATGGCTACTCAGTTGGATACCCTAAAGTAAAGAAGAAACAAGGGGAGGCGAAAGCAATGTTGGCAAAATACTGCACTCATTGTAGCTAGAAGATGAAGGACTGCAAATGTATAATGGTAGCCAATGTTGATAGCAAGAAAATTACATCTGAGTTCAAGTTGATTGAGGGAGATGAAGAACAAGTCTTCTATGTTGCACAAAGAAGACCATGGCCTCCAAGACAAGGTATGCCACCTTCTCCATTATCTTTTAGTAGACCTTATATGAATTCTTATGCATCTAATAACTAGTGGCAACACCAATATCCATCCAATTTTGGGGGTATTCACTACAGTCTTGGAATAACCCTCAATCTATTTGGCCTAATTACCAAAATGCTCCACCTCAATGGCAACCTTCTTAGGAGAATCGGCAGCAGCCCCAAGGGAATTGGCAACAAAAATTCCAGTGAAGGGGTGGATAACAATGGCCAAACCAAGAAACTGGTTACATGTAACCACCTTCATAGCCTCAACAACAAGTTATAATGCCCCCTCCTAATCCTAATGCTAGTACACCTAGACCTACTCAGTTGCCAGCTCAACCTACACCTAATCCAAATAATAAATTGTGCAACAATAGAAAGTTTATTCTGTTGATCCTTATTTGTACCCTGCATATGTTGTGAGTCTAGGTGATATTCACTTATTTTCAGGAACTACACTGCCTACTCCTTCCACTCATCTCATAATTGAGCTCCCTGAGGAGGAAGAGGAGCATCCAAATCTGGCTGAGGCACCTGCTCAGCCAGAACATTTCAAGGATCCTGAACCACCCCACCTATCTAATCCAGAATCACCATTTCCTCAAAGGTTGGAAATTGTCAAGCAAAAGGAAGAGACCACCTTTGACATTATGGATCAATTGAAACACATATATGTCAAGATACCTTTGTTTTACGCCATTAAGGATATCCCAATCTATGGAAAAGCAATAAAAGAGGCATGTCTCAACAAGCTAGGAAGAAAGGCGAACGATCCCACTACTGTTCATGTGGTAGGCCAATTGGAAGACATCATGCTTGGGAAAGTAACTATCCCCAAGTATGCCGACCTAGGTAGCCCAATAGTTGTAGTCATTATCAATGGTATGCAAATAAAGAATGCATTAATAGACTTAGGTGCAGCAATTAATGTGATGACTAAGGAGATCTTGTAGCAACTAAATGTTGTCAATCCAAGACCCATTGCTACCATCCTGCAGCTTGTTGATAGTTCTACTATCAAACCAAATGGTATAGTGGAAGATATAATCGTTACTCTTGATTCATGGGAGTATCCAGTGGATTTCATGATCCTTTCCCCTAAAGCCACACAAGGAGGATATCCTATTATCTTGGGAAGACCATGGTTGGCCACAACAAATGCTTATATAGGATGTCGTTTAGGAGATATGACAATCTCTGATGTTAGGAATACTAAAAAGTTGCTAATATATCCACCTGCTCAACCAAATCAAGACCTAGACAATCTTATTTGGCCAAATGTTGGTGAGGAAGATGAAGATATTAATTTAGTGGCTAAGCTCATGATGATAGATAGAAACCATTTCTTGCAATAGTATGATGAAGATGAA